>NC_069502.1:1160068168-1160368168 GCF_027579735.1 Bombina bombina
TCTCTCTCTCTATATATATCTCTCTCTCTCTCTATATATATCTCTCTCTCTCTCTATATATATCTCTCTCTCTCTCTATATATATCTCTCTCTATCTATATATATCTCTCTCTCTATCTATCTCTCTCTCTCTATATATATCTCTCTCTCTCTATATATATCTCTCTCTCTATCTATATATATCTCTCTCTCTATCTATATATATCTCTCTCTCTATCTATATATATCTCTCTCTCTATCTATATATCTCTCTCTCTATATCTCTCTCTCTCTCTCTATATCTCTCTCTCTCTCTATATCTCTCTCTCTCTCTATATCTCTCTCTCTCTCTATATCTCTCTCTCTCTCTATATCTCTCTCTCTCTCTATATCTCTCTCTCTCTCTATATCTCTCTCTCTCTCTATATCTCTCTCTCTCTCTATATCTCTCTCTCTCTCTATATCTCTCTCTCTCTCTATATCTCTCTCTCTCTCTATATCTCTCTCTCTCTCTATATCTCTCTCTCTCTCTATATCTCTCTCTCTCTCTATATCTCTCTCTCTCTATATATCTCTCTCTCTCTATATATCTCTCTCTCTCTATATATCTCTCTCTCTCTATATATCTCTCTCTCTCTATATATCTCTCTCTCTCTATATATCTCTCTCTCTATATATATCTCTCTCTCTCTATATATCTCTCTCTCTCTATATCTCTCTCTCTCTCTATATCTCTCTCTCTCTATATATCTCTCTCTCTCTCTATATCTCTCTCTCTCTCTATATCTCTCTCTCTCTATATATCTCTCTCTCTCTATATATCTCTCTCTCTCTATATATCTCTCTCTCTCTATATATCTCTCTCTCTCTATATATCTCTCTCTCTCTATATATCTCTCTCTCTCTATATATCTCTCTCTCTCTATATATCTCTCTCTCTCTATATATCTCTCTCTCTCTATATATCTCTCTCTCTCTATATATCTCTCTCTCTCTATATATCTCTCTCTCTCTATATATCTCTCTCTCTCTCTATATATCTCTCTCTCTCTCTATATCTCTCTCTCTCTCTATATCTCTCTCTCTCTCTATATCTCTCTCTCTCTCTATATCTCTCTCTCTCTCTATATCTCTCTCTCTCTCTATATCTCTCTCTCTCTCTATATCTCTCTCTCTCTCTATATCTCTCTCTCTCTCTATATCTCTCTCTCTCTCTATATCTCTCTCTCTCTCTATATCTCTCTCTCTCTATATCTCTCTCTCTCTCTATATATCTCTCTCTCTCTATATATCTCTCTCTCTCTATATATCTCTCTCTCTCTATATATCTCTCTCTCTCTATATATCTCTCTCTCTCTATATATCTCTCTCTCTCTATATATCTCTCTCTCTCTATATATCTCTCTCTCTCTATATATCTCTCTCTCTCTATATATCTCTCTCTCTCTATATATCTCTCTCTCTCTATATATCTCTCTCTCTCTATATATCTCTCTCTCTCTATATATCTCTCTCTCTCTATATATCTCTCTCTCTATATATCTCTCTCTCTCTATATATCTATCTCTCTCTATATATCTCTCTCTCTCTCTCTATATCTCTCTCTCTCTCTATATCTCTCTCTCTCTCTCTATATCTCTCTCTCTCTCTATATCTCTCTCTCTCTCTATATCTCTCTCTCTCTCTATATCTCTCTCTCTCTCTATATCTCTCTCTCTCTCTATATCTCTCTCTCTCTCTATATCTCTCTCTCTCTCTATATCTCTCTCTCTCTCTATATCTCTCTCTCTCTCTATATCTCTCTCTCTCTCTATATCTCTCTCTCTCTCTATATCTCTCTCTCTCTCTATATCTCTCTCTCTCTCTATATCTCTCTCTCTCTCTATATCTCTCTCTCTCTCTATATCTCTCTCTCTCTCTATATCTCTCTCTCTCTCTATATCTCTCTCTCTATATATCTCTCTCTCTCTATATATCTCTCTCTCTCTATATATCTCTCTCTCTCTATATATCTCTCTCTCTCTATATATCTCTCTCTCTCTATATATCTCTCTCTCTCTATATATCTCTCTCTCTCTATATATCTCTCTCTCTCTATATATCTCTCTCTCTATATATATCTCTCTCTCTCTATATATCTCTCTCTCTCTATATATCTCTCTCTCTCTCTATATATATCTCTCTCTCTCTATATATCTCTCTCTCTCTATATATCTCTCTCTCTCTATATATCTCTCTCTCTCTATATATCTCTCTCTCTCTATATATCTCTCTCTCTCTATATATCTCTCTCTCTCTATATATCTCTCTCTCTCTATATATCTCTCTCTCTCTATATATCTCTCTCTCTCTATATATCTCTCTCTCTCTATATATCTCTCTCTCTCTCTCTATATCTCTCTCTCTATATCTCTCTCTCTCTATATCTCTCTCTCTCTATATCTCTCTCTCTCTATATCTCTCTCTCTCTATATCTCTCTCTCTCTATATCTCTCTCTCTATATCTCTCTCTCTATATCTCTCTCTCTATATCTCTCTCTCTATATCTCTCTCTCTATATCTCTCTCTCTATATCTCTCTCTCTATATCTCTCTCTCTATATCTCTCTCTCTATATCTCTCTCTCTATATCTCTCTCTCTATATCTCTCTCTCTATATCTCTCTCTCTATATCTCTCTCTCTATATCTCTCTCTCTATATCTCTCTCTCTATATCTCTCTCTCTATATCTCTCTATATCTCTCTCTCTATATCTCTCTCTCTATATCTCTCTCTCTATATCTCTCTCTCTATATCTCTCTATATCTCTCTATATCTCTCTCTCTATATCTCTCTCTCTATATCTCTCTCTCTATATCTCTCTCTCTATATCTCTCTCTCTATATCTCTCTCTCTATATCTCTCTCTCTATATCTCTCTCTCTATATCTCTCTCTCTATATCTCTCTCTCTATATCTCTCTCTCTATATCTCTCTCTCTATATCTCTCTCTCTATATCTCTCTCTCTATATCTCTCTCTCTATATCTCTCTCTCTATATCTCTCTCTCTATATCTCTCTCTCTCTCTATATCTCTCTCTCTCTATATCTCTCTCTCTCTATATCTCTCTCTCTCTCTATCTCTCTCTCTCTCTATATATATATATATATATATATATATATATATATATATCTCTATCTATATCTATATCTCTATATATATATATATATATATCTATATATCTATATCTCTATATCTCTATATACATACATATACACACACGTGTGTGTGTGTGTGTGTGTGTGTGTGTGTGGAACTATGTATGTTTGTTTAGGAAACTAAAAACCTACTCTTACATAGATGTGCACATAGCAAACAAACCAAAGTATCTGGTACTATAATGGGTAGTAATTTGCACAGGTCCATTTGTGTAACAAATTATTAGCAGCATAAATTTCAGGAACCCAGGTGCTGAGACCCGGATAAAGCCATTATTGCTGTCAATCACTGGCCTGGAACATTACACAAATGTCACAGCAAGAAGGATCCATTACAGCACACTTACACAGAAAGAAAAAAGGGCAGTGATTAAAAATAAATCATAAAGGAAAACAATTTGTGGATTTTACGTTGAACACACACAAACTAACTATGAAATGGACAATCTAGTGCAAAATTTGTAAGCTCTTTTTTGTTAGAACATAGAAGTTAGAAGGGATATAAAACCTAAACTTTTTATTTCATGATTCATACAATGCAATTTTAACCAACATTACTATTTACTTCTGTTATCTAAATTGCTTTGTTTTCTTGGTATCCTTTGTCAGAAAGTATACCCAGGTAGGCTTAGGAGCAGCTATAAATAACAAATTTGATAAAAGAAGTAAATTGGAGAGTTGTTTAAAATGTTATGCTCTGAATCATGAAAGAAAAAAGTTTCGGTTTCATGTCCGTTTAAAGTCACACTCAGAGCAGTAAACACTACAGCTGCCAAGCTGAATACAGTGGGTGATTGGTGGGATATGTGACTGCCAAGGCCAACTGCCCTACTGTACAGTCCTGAGGAGGCATTAAACACAGAGCTGGAGCACTGATCGAACACTCCGATTTTACACTTGAATGTCTCTTTCATCAAGGAAGGATCTGCAACTGTTAAGGAAGCTAGAAACATCTGTGTGATACACTTCAACACACATCCAGGAGAGAAATGATGGCAGAAAAAATATTTTATGTCCCTATTAGATAAAGACAGGTCACGTAAGTGTCAATGGGATACATCACATGTTCAACGCTAAAATATAAATTAAATAACAAGGGAGGGAAATTATGCTACATGTGTGATCCTACAAAGTACTGAGTGTCAGGCTATGCTAATCAGGGGCATAGAGATGGAAGTAGGGAATTACAGTATGCAAGACCAATGCTATTTTGAAAGGAGAGATGCAGACTACAACACAAGCTTTGATGAAGTGGGACCCAGACTATACCACACATTACGGGATTCTGGTGGAGGGAAGACAGAAGTCTACACAAGGCAGTGACTGCAGTGGATAGTCTATGCTGGGGCTGATATCTCTAGATCAGGAACCCATAACTAAATCGATAATGCGCGTGCAGACCTTTACCAGGTTTTGTATGCCAGATATGGGACTTTACATAGCAGAAATGAGACTACACCAGATACATGACCATACAATTGAGGTACAAGACCCTACAAAGTACAAAAAGAAGCCTATGCCACACATATTACCTTACAAATGAAGAAAGAACAACCACTCTCTGAAAGGGGACGCCAAGACAGGAGGAAAAAAAGAGTGACTATGCTGGAAACTGTTCCCTACAATGGAGAAAAGAGCAGCCTATGGAGGATACAGTAGCTAAATGTAAAAAAATAGGGAGCAACCTAAGAGACTCAAAATCATCTTATAATAGATGCTGGACTCTATAGTTAAGAAGAGATGAGCCTATGCCAGCCAATGGATACTATTATGGATGGCAGGATGCTACCTAAGATATAAGAGAGCACACTATGATGGAGAGAAGGATTTTGGTGAAGAAGGAAGCAGACTATGCTAAGAATGGGATTCTATTATGAAGGGACAGCCAGACTATGGCAGCTATGAGACCTGACAGAAAGAGGGAGCAGAACATGTCAGATATACAACCATACTATGGAGATAAGTGACCCGTGTATTCCTGGCATATAACTCAACAAAGAGCAAAAAGTGCTGTTAGATATGAGACAACAAAAAAAGGATTCTAGTGAGCAAGGGAGCTATATTTCCTCTTCCTTGGGAGCCCTGTTCCCTTATTCAGACTAAACAAATGCATAGGTCCCACTGACGAGTAAAGCAGCCTATGACAGAAACAGCACTATAAAACTTAGACAAAGTTGCTGCCTACACCTGAAATGAGAACCTATGAGTAGACCAGGACATAATGGGCCTTTGTAATGGAACCCACCAATCTCCCCATACACAGAAGTCAGTGAACCTCTCTTAACACTTGTGTGATGGGGGATTGTGGGTAAGGCACAAGTGTACCATTCTCGAACCCTTACCTGACAGGGTGTCACAGACACTCTGACATTATAAGATGTCAGCCCAATTCTACCATCACAGGGGTGTCACACACTTGCCTACCCCTGCACAGGAGTCATATTTAAACTCCACAGTCACAGTGTTGTCAAGCCCCCTGTTTTCGATATAGAGTGTCAGATCCTACGTTACCTTTAAAAAACCGAAGTGCCAAGCCATATAGTTCCTCCAGGCTGAATCCCCAGCTCTGTTCCATGTTTAGGGCCTGTTGTTCCTCGGTCCCGTCCTCCTCCGCTCCGGGCCTCACGTCTCCCGCGGTCTCTGGGTCCGGGCTGAGCGTAAGTCCATCAATAGACACCTCCAAGCGCTCAGTGCTACTAACCACGGCCATCCTCCTCCTCACTAAGCGCCGGCCACGTCCCGACTTCCGGCTCCACACTCCGTGTCACACAGTAGCGCGCACGTAAGTTGCGCCCGGAGAGCAAGCACGCGCATGTCAATGTCTGTACTATGCGCAGCTCCTCCGCGCAGCACTTGCTGAAAGGATCTGTCAGCGTTTACACTGTGCATTTCTTTATTCAACAAACTTTATTGAAACAACCACAAGATAATGTGGCAAAATAATACTAGCATAATATAATTTAATTGTAATATATAAAATAATACCGTGTAATTAAATAATACCTCAGTTGTAAGAATACAAAATATAATATTTCTATAGGTCTAAAATAAATTAAATAAAGTATGTACTAGTTTGTACTGTATATCCAATGTAAGCATACAAAATATCCCAATAAAGGAATCTACTGCTTTCATTTTTATTTTCAGATACTAGTGGTTCTTTATTAGATATGTAAATGCAGAAGTTAATATTAGGGCGGATATATAATTTCTTTTGATTTTGCATATTGGGCAGGGTGTTGAAATCTAAGAAACAAAATAAACACAGTCAATTGTTAAAACTGTCAAAATACATAACATACTGTGTGTTATATAATGGTAAGAAATTACATTGAAAAGTAATCCATACCCCATCCTCCATTGAGATAACTGATTAAATATTGCTGAAAGCTAAACCTAATTAGTCTCATAAGCTAATTTCAAGGCAGTTGAAGGTTGCATCTCATCTCAGTGAATTTTGACAGTTTTTCACAGCTAGACAGTGCTAGTTCGTGTGAGTTCTATAGATAACACTGTGCCCACTCCTGTGGAGTTATTTATGAGTTAGCAATGTTTGGCTAAAACCAAGTTTGTCAAAAGAACTGAGAGATAAGGGGACAGTCTGCAGAGGCTTAGATACAAGGTAATCACACAGGTAAAAAGTGTATTAATATAACAGTGTGGTAATAAAGGGATTATCTATCTTTTAAAAAAATAACAATTTTCAAATAGACAGTGTAGACTGTCCCTTTAATTGATCACTTCTAATAAAGATGCACTGCAACGTGCCATTCTAATACCCCCCACTCCGGGAACTCACTTCAAAACTCATATATTTTGTGAGCTAACGGTTTGCATTGTTCTAGCTACAACAAAAGTGTTGTACGCTTAGAGCGTTGATTGGAGAACAGTTCAAACCCTTAGCTTATAAAAAATGTGTTTGAAGGGGGCACCTAGAGTGTGGGGTATTAGAATTGAACGGCTAGATTAAAAAGTAAGTTACAGCATATCTTTATTAGAAGTGATCAATTAAAGTCCATCTAAAATATCACTTAGATTCCAGACCTGATTTTAAAACATGTCAAGTTTACCATCACTTTAAAGGGACGTTACACATACTGAGATTGTAATATAAAATGTTTTCTTATGTGTAGTAAAAATAACTTTGCAATATACTTCCATTATTTATTTTGTACTCTATTCCTGTAATCTCATACTAAAAATTCTTTGTTTTTCTCAATTCTATTTAGTTTCTATAAAGTAATGGATGCCACCATGTTGGAACCTAGGTTTTCCCACTATATATCTGTTCTGATGAGGAAAATAAGGAACATATATAAAACAGGCAATTAAAGAGAATGTGCAAACGATGTTGTGTAAAAAAATTTTGTAAATTACTCTAACAATCCTATATTTCACATAGCCTTTCACACTATTTATTTGCCTGTTTTATATCTGTTTTAGATTGCTTTAATTTTTGTGCTGTTGTTACAAGTCAGTAGTTAAAGGGACATGAAACCCAAATGTTTTCTTTCATGATTTGGATAGAGCAGACAATTTTAAAGGGACACTGTAACCAAAATTTTTCTTTCGTGATTCAGATTGAGCATGACATTTTAAGCAACTTTCTAATTTACTCCTATTATCAAATTTTCTTAATTCTCTTGGTATCTTTATTTGAAATGCAAGAATCTAAGTTTAGATGCCAACCCATTTTTGGTGAACAACCTGGGTTGTCCTTGCTGATTGGTGGATAAATTCATCCACCAATAAAAAAGTGCTGTCCAGAGTACTGAAATCAAAAAGAAGCTTAGATGCCTTCTTTTTCAAATAATGATAGCAAGAGAACGAAGAAAAATTGAAAATAGGAGTAAATTAGAAAGTTGCTTAAAATTTCATGCTCAATCTGAATCATGAAAGAAAATTTTTGGTTACAGTGTCCCTTTAAGCAATTTTCGCATTAACTTCTGTCATCTAATTTGGTTCATTCTCTTGGTATCCATTGTTGAAAAGCATTCCTGGGTAGGTTCAGGAGCTGCTTAGTGGTGGCTGCACATATATGCCTCATGTTATTGGCTCACCCACTGTGTACTGCTAGCTCCCAGTAGTGTGTTGCTGTTTATTCAAAAAAGGATACCAAGAGAATGAAGCAAATTAGATAATATAAATAAATTTGAAAATTGTTTAAACTTGCATGCTCTATCCAAATCATAAAAGCTTAGGTTTTATGTCCCTTTAATAATTATCTCCCCACGCCACAGTTAGTATGGTCAGATTCATTTCCATCAGGTAATGGTTTTCTATGAGGTTCTGGACTAAATTATTCACGCAAACCAGGAAAACCGTGGCTACAAGCCATTTGAATAAGGAATACCCTACACTGAAGCACACTTTGTCCGAGTGCGGGCAGAAAAAAAACATCGTACTCTCCATGCTACAAGCACAAAAACAAGAGAGGCTGATGCACATTAATGTTGAATAAAAGAAAGCAATTTATTATAGAAAGTTTGTTACACATGGAGGTGACAGAGATACAACCAACTTACGCCTTTCGTGCCCAAACACAGCGCTTACTCATAGATGACGTAGCTAAATTCCAAAACGACATTTAAACCCAGTTCAACTAATCAGAAGTTGGTCTCCATACTGAAACAATTTCATTTATAAAAAAACTATTTATCAAGTTGATTAAAAAGTAATAATGTTTCAAAGGTATGCTATATATCTAATCCAGTGCTATTTATTCACCCTACATAAAGATAAAACATGATATGCACAATGTTAAGATATTTCAAAAGGTTAAATTATTCAATTATTATCAGACAATGCAGATGTGTAAAACTACTATAGTGCAATACTAGCTTTGCTGTACATTTTCTACATTAGTTGTTGCTAGACATGTGCAATTCGGTTCGATTCGGAAATTCGGGAAATTCGGCAAATTCGGAGATTCGGATCGAACCAAATTTCCGAATTAAAATACTGCCGAATTTACCGAATAAATCCGAATTAGTTTGGATTTATTCGGTAAATTCGGATGGACATGGATTACACTAGTATTGTACAGTATATTAGGTTATATCACTCTGCTATGGGTTACACCTAATATACAGTACATAATACTAGTCTAATACACAGCACACATACCGAAATTCCGAATTTCTGAACCGAACCGAATCAAACCGAATCCAGCCGAATTTTTTCGAATCCGAATGAATCCGAAACAAATCCGAAACAAATTCATTCAAAGTTTTCCGAATTTGAATCGATCCGAAACGAAATTTGAAAACCTCCGAATCGATCCGAAACAAATTTTTCAATCATGCACATATCTAGTTGTTGCATATATTAAATTTAATACACACATGCAAACACACACAATATACAGGGAGTGCAGAATTATTAGGCAAGTTGTATTTTTGAGGATTAATTTTATTATTGAACAACAACCATGTTCTCAATGAACCCAAAAAACTCATTAATATCAAAGCTGAATAGTTTTGGAAGTAGTTTTTAGTTTGTTTTTAGTTATAGCTATTTTAGGGGGATATCTGTGTGTGCAGGTGACTATTACTGTGCATAATTATTAGGCAACTTAACAAAAAACAAATATATACCCATTTCAATTATTTATTTTTACCAGTGAAACCAATATAACATCTCAACATTCACAAATATACATTTCTGACATTCAAAAACAAAACAAAAACAAATCAGTGACCAATATAGCCACCTTTCTTTGCAAGGACACTCAAAAGCCTGCCATCCATGGATTCTGTCAGTGTTTTGATCTGTTCACCATCAACATTGCGTGCAGCAGCAACCACAGCCTCCCAGACACTGTTCAGAGAGGTGTACTGTTTTCCCTCCTTGTAAATCTCACATTTGATGATGGACCACAGGTTCTCAATGGGGTTCAGATCAGGTGAACAAGGAGGCCATGTCATTAGATTTTCTTCTTTTATACCCTTTCTTGCCAGCCACGCTGTGGAGTACTTGGACGCGTGTGATGGAGCATTGTCCTGCATGAAAATCATGTTTTTCTTGAAGGATGCAGACTTCTTCCTGTACCACTGCTTGAAGAAGGTGTCTTCCAGAAACTGGCAGTAGGACTGGGAGTTGAGCTTGACTCCATCCTCAACCCGAAAAGGCCCCACAAGCTCATCTTTGATGATACCAGCCCAAACCAGTACTCCACCTCCACCTTGCTGGCGTCTGAGTCGGACTGGAGCTCTCTGCCCTTTACCAATCCAGCCACGGGCCCATCCATCTGGCCCATCAAGACTCACTCTCATTTCATCAGTCCATAAAACCTTAGAAAAATCAGTCTTGAGATATTTCTTTGCCCAGTCTTGACGTTTCAGCTTGTGTATCTTGTTCAGTGGTGGTCGTCTTTCAGCCTTTCTTACCTTGGCCATGTCTCTGAGTATTGCACACCTTGTGCTTTTGGGCACTCCAGTGATGTTGCAGCTCTGAAATATGGCCAAACTGGTGGCAAGTGGCATCTTGGCAGCTGCACGCTTGACTTTTCTCAGTTCATGGGCAGTTATTTTGCACCTTGGTTTTTCCACACGCTTCTTGCGACCCTGTTGACTATTTTGAATGAAACGCTTGATTGTTTGATGATCACGCTTCAGAAGCTTTGCAATTTTAAGAGTGCTGCATCCCTCTGCAAGATATCTCACTATTTTTGACTTTTCTGAGCCTGTCAAGTCCTTCTTTTGACCCATTTTGCCAAAGGAAAGGAAGTTGCCTAATAATTATGCACACCTGATATAGGGTGTTGATGTCATTAGACCACACCCCTTCTCATTACAGAGATGCACATCACCTAATATGCTTAATTGG
Source organism: Bombina bombina (assembly GCF_027579735.1). Taxonomy (NCBI): domain Eukaryota; kingdom Metazoa; phylum Chordata; class Amphibia; order Anura; family Bombinatoridae; genus Bombina; species Bombina bombina. The sequence goes on from NC_069502.1 coordinate 1,160,079,171, forward strand.
TAGTAGGCTTTCGAGCCTATACAGCTTGGAGTAAGACAACATGCATAAAGAGGATGATGTGGTCAAAATACTCATTTGCCTAATAATTCTGCACTCCCTGTATATATATATATATATATATATATATATATATATATATATGCACACATACACACACACACACACAGATTTGACCCTTTACTGTCACTTAGCCATGTGATATGTGTGATTTCTAGATCCTTTTCCGAACACATTAAAGTGATTGCAAAGTTTAAGGAATTGGTGCCCAGTATCTAAAAATAATCTTAAAAAGAGGGACCCTTACATTAATTAAACATTACAAAGACACTTCCTTTTAAAACTATTTACCACTGTGTTATGGTAAACAGACCACCGATCCTCTGCATGCATCTCTAACTGTATTGAGCAAATCGATGACGAATCCGTCTTCCTCCAATCATTGCATGCCCCTTTGGCGTCCAGCTCGTGGGGCAAGCAACGACTGTACGAAGCCGGATTCATCATTGATATGTTAAATACAGTAGGAGATGCGGGCGGGGAATCGGCGGTCTGTCCTACTTTATCGAGCAGATCGATGACGAATCTGGCTTCCTCCAATCGTTGCGTGCCCCCTTTGGTATCCAGCTCCTGGGGCACGCAACGACTGGGGGAAGCCGGATTCATAATCTATATGCTAAATAGAGTAGAAGATGCGGGCGGAGGATCGGAGGTCTGTTTACCATAACGCAATGGTAAGTATTTTAAAAAAGAAACGTCTTTGTAAAGTTTAATGAATTAAAGTGCCCTTGTTTTTACGATTCTTTTTTTATACTGGGCACTAATTCCTTAAACTTTACAATCACTTTAAACCTTTTTTTACTTATTAAAGGGACAGTGAAGTCAAAAATATTGGCTATATCATGAAATTTTAAACAACTTTCCAATTTATTTCTATTATCAATTTTTCTTGCTTCTCTTGGTATTCTTTGTGAAAGAGTATTCCTAGGTGAGCTCAGGAGTGTGCACGTGTCTTTAGCCATTAGGCAGCTTTGTTTACAACATTGTTTATAGCAGTGTTATACATATTTCCAAACATTGCTGCCATAGACTGCTAAAAACACGCTCATGACTCCTATCAGCCTAACTAGATTTACTCTTCCACAAAGGATACCAAGAGAACAATGTGAATTTGACAATAGACTTTACGTTCAACCATTTGTACCCCAATTCAACCTCCATTCATTTATTTTGATAGTATTTTTAAGGTAGTTTTGATAGCACAATAGCAAGCAACAATATACGTTACAAGAGAAAGCAGTATTTCACATTGTGTGCTAGCGCAAGTCTTTACAAATTCTATATGCTGTGAATGTGCTACAAGAGCTTTGCTCTTTTAGTTGAAAGTATACCGTGTGCTATAGAAAGCTTGTACAAAAAACAACAACTTTGGTTAAACAATTTAGCCAACAACCAGTAATACCAAATTAAGCATTTTTGATTCTGCAATGCATGAGTAAATTCTGCTCGAGTGCTGAAAGCCTTAAAGCTCTTTAGCAGGGCAGGCACATAGTTGACCTTTTCTGCTTGGTTACTACAAGGCTTGTGGCTCACTATTGGGACTTTATGATTGGCTGATGGCTGTCACATGACACAGGGGAAGGTACAATTGGATTAAAGTGATAGGTAAATTAAACTTGTCTGATTCAGATAGAGCACGTAATTTTAAGACATTTTTAAATTCACTTCTATTTTTAAATGTGCTTTGTTCTCTTGATATCCCTTGTTGAAAAAGAATACGCACATATCCTACACTAGTGGTAGCTAGCTGCTAATTGCTGCCTGCATAATTTGTCTCTTGTGATTGGATGTGTTGAGTAAGCTGTCAATGTTCCTTCAGCAAAGGATAAAAAGAGAATGAAGCAAATTTGATAATAGAAGTAAAATGGAAAGTTGATTAAAATTGTATGTTCTATCCGAATCAGTGGGTTTCCTGTCCCTTTTACTTTTAAATTTGCCAGAAAATATTGTATTGCTCATTTTAAACTAAGTGCTATTACATTGTATTTTTTTATTCTGTTTATTGGTTTTCAATTACGCAATATAGTCAGCAACAAAACAAGATAACAGTAGTCACATGGCACGGCATCAAATAATGCAGTATAGTATCCAACAACATTTGCCAATCACAGGGGAGAATAGAGCAGATATTATGCAAGTTTAATTTAAAGGGACACTGAACGCAATTTTTTTTTTAATGATTCAGATAGAGCATGCAATTTAAAACAAATTTTTTATTTACTCATATTAACAATTTTTCTTTGTTCTCTTGCTATCTTTATTTAAAAAAGCAGGAATGTAAAGCTTAAGAGCCGGCCCATTTTTTGTTCAGAACCTAGGTTATGCTGGCTTATTGGTTTGCTAAATGTAGCCACCAATAAGGAAGCGCTATCCAGGGTGCTGGACTTAAAACGGGCTGGCTCCTAAGCTTTTAATTCCTGCGATTTAAATAAAGATAGCAAAAGAATGAAGAAACATTGATAGTAGGAATAAATTAGAAAGTTGCTTAAAATTGCGTGCTGAGGGTTTTCAAAGTGGGAGGAGCTGGTCAGTGCAGGACACACGCTGAGGTTTGTTTGCAGCGTGTAGTTTGGAGCACAGACAGCCGTTTCAGCTATTCCCACCTGCAGTCTTCTCTCGTTGCCGGTGAGGACTCACCCTAGGGAGAAGGGCCGTGTCATCTGGGCCCGTTGCAGAATTACCCTCCAGTGCTTCAATATCGGCTCATTGGACAGAGCCGCTTTTTCGCTGTACTTAAATGTGATTCTCCAGTGCCCCAGCAAGGGTAAACGCTAAAGCACATTGGATGTATCCCCTGCTTGCCTCCTAAAAAAAGGCGAGTTGGATTTTGTTTTGTAAAAAAGGGACAGCCGGTTGGCGGACAGTACAGCGTGCTGCTATACAAGCCGGTAGGCTGAAAACAAAAGAATAAAAACTCGTTTCCAGTATCTTGTGACCTCAAGTATGTCGGACCCGCTGTGGGGTTGTTATATCTCCTAGGGCCCGGCTACCAGAACGTATCGCTCCATTATCCTGATCAGGGTAACTTCTTAGACACTGAGGGGTAACCGTGATCGACAGATCCAGACAGAAATTTTTGCCCAATCAGGGAGCTTTGCCAAGACATGCCTCCGGACCCAGCCAGTGGGAAGTAGAGGTGTGTGGAAAGGCGTTAACACTCTGCAGTAGCAAGTCATCAGAAGACAGTAGACACGTAAGAGGTTATCCTGTATACAAGCCGTCGAACAGAGTAAGAGGCTGTGTTAACCTTCAGTGTGAACTGGCGTCTAAAGGTACTGTTTGATACAAACTCTTTGAAGTTTTACACAGTCAAGCAAAACATACGTATATGCTCTATGCTACAGCAGTGGAGTCTGACCCTGAACTCGGCCTAATTGAACGTAGTTTGAGAGGGGCCACTTCATTTTCAACGTATAACGGAGCCCTCAAAGAACAGGGTGGCAAACAAGTGTGGTACTGCTTTTTACCCCACTTCTTGGGTCTTCTCTGCCTGCCCTGTATATTTGAAATATTATGTTTAAAAGCTGGTAATGACATTACACCTGCATTCTAGAGGATATAATATGAGGTTGTTTTTTTTCACAGGATTAACTTGGTGACAACAAAGCTTAGTGCAGGAATATCTATGCTATATATAAGACCCTGTGTCTCTTCCCTCACCGTGTCATTTTCTATATATAGATGGTAAAGACAAACAAAATTTATTATTTTTCTGTGAAACCTTGCCTGTATATCTAGGGCTAAGCAATAAGTAGTTTGGCCTATTCCATATACTATATGCCTGTTTCTGTCTCTAGTCTTTTTTTTATTATTTTTCTCTCTCTCTCCTCATCTTTTCTAGAGGTTCTATATAGAGGAAGCTAATTATAACTGTATGCATAATTTAATATAGCTATAAGTTTGGCAATATTATTCTGATACGCACAATCTGAAAATAGGTGTGTGGATTGCCCAGATAAAAAAAACAAAAAAACAAAACAGATAATTATTTCTGGTATATGGTCTGAGTAGGGAGGAGACGAGGAAGGGAAAAGGTGCCGAATTGCTATCTAACTGGTTAGGTTTGTGGAGTCTCTCGCAGGCTCTTTTCTTTTATCACTGTTTTTTGCGTTCACATTATTTTTGTTTTTGTTCTTTGTTTTTTTTGGGTTGCTGCACATCTAGGTAAGAAGAAAGGGATAGAATAAAGGGAAAGAAAGAAAAAAGAAAAGAAAAGGGAAGATAGGAAGGGAAAGAAGGGAAAGAAAAGTTTATAGAAAAGGGGCCTGCTGTATACAGGTATACCCAGTCACATTCAGTTTGTATATATTCACATGTTTTCTAGCTAGGATTGTATTGTCCTGCACAGTTTATTAGGAATTTTCACCTTAATTTTATGGAAAAATATATCACGCAGGTGAAATCTAGTTCACCCATAATGCCTGCGAAAGTGAAAGATAAAAAAAATAATAAAGTAAACGATACCAGTCTTGATAGCTCAATGGAGCCTAATAAAATCTCTTTTGATTTGCAAGAACTTATATCTAAAATTTCAGATATTTTTTCCCCTCAATTTGAAGTTATCAAAAAAGAATTAGGGTCTATATCTTCTGAGATAGGCTCTCTGTCAGCTGAAGTGAGACAATTCTCAGCGCGATTAATAGAAGCAGAGACAAGAATCTCGGATGTAGAAGACCAGACGCACACACTTGTTGAAATTACACAGAAACATGAATCCAAAATTAAAAATATGCAGTTGCGTCTGGAGGATCTTGAAGATCGCTCCAGGCGCAACAAAATCAGATTAATTGGCCTCCCAGAACTTTTAGAGTATGAAGACTTATTAAAATTCACCTCTACCACATTACCCCTAGCATTAGGGATGTCTCCTAACTCGCTACCACTTATGATAGAGCGGGCACATAGATTAGGTCCAAGAAAAGCCTCGCCAGATGGCGTGTTGAAGAATAGAGCTTGTCTGTTTAAACTTTTAAACTACCAAGACAAAGTGGAACTTTTAAGGCTATTTAAAACAGCCGAGCCTCCATTATTTTCAAACAGCAGGGTATTACTATTTCAGGATTTTTCCTCTGAGACCTCTGCCAAGAGAAGAACAATGGCCCCATACTGTACGCAATTAATAAATAAAGGGTTAAAAGCGTGTATGGTCTATCCAGCACGAATCATAGTTGATAATCAAGGTGCAAAATATTCTTTTGGGGAGGTCTCAGAGGTAAAAAAATATATAGAAACTATGGAGAATTGATTGTAGTTTACCTTTATGGTTAAGATAAGAAGCAGGTTTACCCCTGCTGAGTGGTTATGCATCAGGACAATATGATGTCCATAATAGATAGTACAGCGAAATCGTTTTATGTATACAGTGCGATTGGATATGGGTTGTATATGTGTTTTTTCTTTTTTTTTTTTTTTGTAATTCACCCCCTCCTCCCCTCCCCTCCCGATAGATGGTATCAAGTGCAGTGTTTCCTCTCCGCCGCATGGTATACTATATATTCCCCTAGGCTGCGTTTATCTGATCCACGTTTTTTCCTGAGGTTGAATGGGTGAGGGAATTAAAATGCTATCATGGAATGTGGGGGGGATAACCTCCCCCATTAAGCGTAAACTTATTATTAAAACTTTAGCGACACACAAACCTTATATAGCCCTCTTGCAGGAGACCCATCTTAATGATCAGGAAGCAGCAAAATTGAGGATTAAATGGGTGGGTAAAGTAATTTCTACCTCAGGGCGCGGTAGAAAATGTGGGGTAGCGATATTACTTCATAAAGATTTAGATTATAAGATAGTTGATATAGAATTAGATCCAGATGCCAGATTTATTCTGTTGCAAATTCAATTAAAAAATATAAAACTAGTGATATGTAACATCTATGCCCCGAATAAATTTTCCACGGAGTTTTGGGAAAAAATGAAAATGAAACTATTCCCTTTTATCTCTGAGAACTTGATATTAGGAGGAGACTTTAACGCAACCCTCTGCCCTGTACTGGATAGATTTTCTGATAAGAATAGATCGGCTCAGGAGAGAAATGCTAAATTTTTAAAATTACTGTGTACCCAATTAAAGGTAATAGATATCTGGCGACTAAAAAATCCAGATAAAATATTATTTTCATGCGAGTCTATGGCCCATGGTACCTTCTCCAGAATAGACTTTTTTTTAATTAGTGAAACACTATCCATACGCGAATTAGAGGTAGAGGTAGGAGATATTATAATCTCGGATCACGCGATTATCGCATTATTTTTTCCCACCGGTAATAAGGAAAGGATGAAAATACCTGTTTTTGTTTTTCCACGTTACCTATATACCAATTCTAAATTTACTAGCTATTTAAAAGTATCTTGGCGGCGTTTTTATACGGAGAATATAAATTATCTCCATAAACCGGAATTTTTTTGGGAAGCTTATAAAGCAGTACTACGGGGTGAGATTCAATCATATGTCAGCATAGCTGGGAAGAAGAGGAGAGCACAAGAAATTCAAATTACAAACCAAGTTAGAAATTCCTATAGGAAATTTTGTTTAAATCGTACAGAAGGGAATTGGGGAACTTATAGAGCTAACAGAAAAGAAAGGGATCTTTTTCTTAAACAAAAATCAATAGAGGAAGAAGCAAAAATAAATCTTCATTTTAGAGGTATACACGGTTGCTCCGCAAAATATCTGGCCAGACTCACTAAAGCTAGAAAAAAGAAAAATCTCATCCTTGCTATTTCAACAGATTGTAGAAATTTTTTCGAACTATTATCAACAGCTCTATTCCGCGATAGAAACTAATAAGGTAAACCAAGATATTTTTTGGAATACGGTAATGGTACCTAAACTTTCTCCTGAAGATATAACTGCAATCAATGCACCGATTTCAATAGAAGAAATAAGAAACGTTATAAATAATTTAAAGTTAAACAAAGCCGCAGGTCCAGATGGTTTCCCTGCGGAATATTATAGATGCGTTGGTGAAGATATACTTTTAATACTAGAAAAATTATTTAATTTCTACTACTGTACAAAGAATCCTATTTCAAGTTATTTTTCGGCTGCAAATATCTCGCTTATTTTAAAGAAAGGTAAAAATTCTGAAGACCCGGCCTCTTATAGACCAATCTCAGTCTTAAATATAGACTATAAAATACTGACGACAATTATAGCGTCGAGACTGTCTTCCTATTTGCACAGAATTATTCATCCAGACCAAACTGGATTCATGACGGCAAGAAATCCAACAAAAAATATTCGCAAGCTAATCAATTTCTTAGATTATGCTTGGAATGTAGATAAGGGTAAGAGGGAACCTTTATGGCAAGATGTAGCCATTCTCTCCCTGGACGCTGTTAAAGCGTTTGATTCGATCGTTTGGGAATATCTATTTAAAGCGTTAGAACAAGGATGTCCCTTGTCTCCAGCACTCTTTAATATTGCCTTGGAACCTCTCGCTATACGATTTAGAGAGGTTTTAGTAGGAGTCCCTTTTGGTACTCAGTACCTCAAAACCTTATTATACGCCGATGACGTGCTATTATTTCTAGTTAACACGCAACAAGCTATTCCGGCCATTTTGCAAATCTTGACAATGTTTAGCTCTTTCTCTGGTTATAAGATAAATTTTGAGAAAAGTGAACTGATGTGTTTCAATAATCCAAAAACAATACTCTGTAAGGATCCATTTAAACGAGTTGAGGCCATTAAATATCTTGGCCTAGTTCTGCATAAAAATCCATTCTTTTGGTATAAAGATAATTTCGGGCCTTTACTTGAAAAGATTGGTACAGATTTACGGCTATGGATGGCTTTTCCATTATCTCTGACAGCAAGAGTTAACCTTATTAAGTCTATTATTTTTCCGCGTCTGTTATACCCGCTGCAGAATCTTCCTCTGTTCATACCATATAAGGATTTGAAACTAATCGATGCTCTTTTTTCCAAATTCATTTGGAATAATAAAAAGCCACGATTGGCACTTAAGAGGTTAATGCAAAACACTGGAGTAGCGGGCCTTGCGCTTCCTAATCTTAAATTGTATAATCTGGCGGCTATGGCCAAAATAGCGATTGATTGGCTCGCGGGGTCTAGCCTGGTATCATCCGTAGAACTAGAATCCTTTCTAATTGCACCGTTTCCTTGAAAGCTATTTTACATTTAAAAGTGCAGAAATTACCGCAGAATGTAAGTTGCCTTATCTCCTTTAAGAATATAGTTTTGGCCTGGCAGAAATTCTGTAGAATCTTAGATGTAGATCACTCTGTGTCAGAATTTCTACCTATCTTAAGTAATCCAAGCTTTCTTCCCGGTCTATATCAAAAAGTATTTAAGGTTTGGTCGGATAAAGGGCTTTGTTATGTAATACAATTACTCGATGATAACTATCAAATATTAAATGCAGAGGTTGTCTTCAGCAAATTTGGATTACCCAGAACAAATCTATTTGCGTACTTCCAGATCCGCCATTTCATCTCTGAGCAGAGGTGGTATGCCCCATCTTTAGTGGCCTGGTCAGATATTAAGCTTTGCATACAAAAGTTCACCAACGGTGATTCCTCGATCTCTCTGATGTATGACATCATGCTGAATAAGCAGAGTCTGGTAGTTAAGGATAATATTTGTAAATCCTGGGCATCGTCAATTCCCTCTGTAAATTTTGAAACAGTTAAGCAGAGCTTTGAAATAATACGTAAATGTAAAGTCCCAGTGGCTTGGATTGAATCTCATATGAAATTGATTAATAAGTTCTATCTTTCTCCATGGAAACTAATGAAGATCTACCCATCTTCGGTTAGAATTTGTCCGCGCTGCCCTCACTCTAGAGCAGATATACTTCATATGTTCTGGTTATGCCCTAAAGTTAGACAGCTGTGGCTGAAAATTATTTATTGGTTCAACAAATTATATAAAGTCACAATTGCCCTTTCGGCAGAGGACATTATTTTTTTATTTCAGTTAAAGGATGTCTTTAATAGTAATACTATAAATAGCCTTAACACAATTATTCTTGCAGTAAGATTTTGTATACTTAAAAACTGGAAAGCTGGCTATGTTCCCGGACTTTCTTTGGTTTTTAAAATTTTGCAAAATCAAATTCTCTTTGAGTCACATCATCTGTATGATGCCTCAGAGAATAGAATCAAAAAGTTTCTATGGAAATGGTCCCCGGTTATCTTGTCTTTTCCAGTTGCGCTCCAGAGGGTAATTCTCTCACCGTTTCTAGCTTCAGTGAGCTTTGCGGAATTGACTCTATTAAGTGTCTTACCGTATACCTGGATCGAGCGGCCGGGAGGAGAGTCTGGGGCAGAGGTTGAGGGGTAGGAAGGGGTGTGTTTTTTTTTTTTTTTTTTTTTTTTCTTCTTCTGGTATAATTTAGTTTTTTCGGTTTGTGTTGTCTTGTGTTGTTACGTGTTTGGCTGAAGTTTTTTTTCTTTTCTTTTTGTTTTTGTTCCCTTTTTTCATTATTATATACGAGTTTTCAGTCTTGTAGATTACCAGGTATGACCATGTTTAAGCTTGTTGCTTAAGAAAAAGGTAATAGCGAAGAAGAAGGGGGGGGGGAGAAAAGGAAAGGGGAAGGAACAGGAAAAGGGCGAAAAAAATTCCATCAGGTTGATATTAGAGTTTAGAGGCTCCGCATAGGTATACCTTAAATAGATTGTCATTATTTTGGATAAAACCTTTACAGGTTTTTTTTCTTTTTTCTTTCTTGCTTTTTATGTATATGTTAATTATCATGATCATAATTGGCCCTGCGTGGCACAAGAATTGGGGTTTGTTTTCTTTTTGTATTTACTGCTGGCTATAAATAAAAGTTTAAAAAAAAAAAAAAATGCGTGCTCTATCTGAATCATGAAAGAAAAAAAAATAGGGTTAGTATCCCTTTAACTACAATTTGTATAAGTTTGGCTTAAATTTTACCAAAAACAGTTTAACAGTTTATTCATGAGTGCAGTATATATGTCCAAGATTAAATATTTCTTGTTTAGAATGGGCCATAGGCAGGAGGTTATTAAAGGGACATGAAATCCAGCATACAATTTTAAAAAAACTTTCCAATTTACTTTCATTATCTAAATTGCTTTGTTCTCTTGGCATCCTTTGTTGAAATGGATACCTAGGTAGGTTTAAGAGCTGGGAGATAAAGAGATAAGGAAATTAAGAAAAGGAAGGAATGGAAGGAGAGGAACGAAGGGGAAACAAATCTTTAATATGTTTGGTGGTGGTGGGATCTGGGAGGGTGCGATGCAAGGTATTCCCATTTTTTTTTTTTTTTTTTTTTCTCTTATGTACTCTCGAAAAATCTCCAATTCATGAGAAAGGTTTAGCTGGTCCATTTTGGCAAATTAAGTCCTAGTATAAAGTTAAGGTTTACCCTTGCTGTTGCTTTTCTTGTTTAACTATAATCCTGTGCTCAAGCTCTTGGTATATTTGATAAAGTGTCTTGTTTATCTTTTGTTATGAAATGTCTTAGTTCTATATGGTATTGCAGTTTTAATTTGGTATAAGTACGGAGTTTAAGTGTAATTCCCATGACCTTGGTTGTCTCTGTTGACTCAATTATCTTCTGTTACGCACTTGACAATGTGCTCATGTATTTGTTTTTCTTATGCTATGCCACATTTTGTTATGAGGTTCTTCCTGATGCTTTTTATTTTTGCTGTATCATGAATTGGAATATAAATAAATATATTAAAAAAAAGAGCTGGGAGTTAACTGTAAAGATTGGTGGTTGCACATATATGTCTCGTCATTGGTTTACCAATGTGTTCAGCTAGTTCCCAGTATTGCAGTGCTGCTCCTTCAATAAAGGATGCCAAGAGAATAAAGGAAATAGATAATAGAAGTAAATTGGATTGGAAATTTGTTTAAAATTGTATTCTCTGTCTGAATCATGAAAAAATAATTTAGGGTTTCATGTCTCTTTAATTTAGGGCTATAATTCCCACATCGTCACAGCTCCTCCAGTAAAAGTTGGTCCAATGGATAAATACTATGTAGTCTAAGTTTCTGGGGTCAGATACCACCTGGTAAGAATTTTTATATTTAGCTCTTGTATACTTGATGAAGTAGACTAATTGTGAGTGTTATGGAGCCCATCAGGATTCTGGAGATCTGAGCCAATCTCCCTTTCCCATATCTAACCATAGGATAGCGAGTGGGGATCTTCAAAGGCAGAAAGGAGTTTGAAGGTGACTCTTATAGGCACAGCTAACCAACAAATTGTTTCAAACAGTGTAAGAGACCTGGTGAGCTTAGCTTTGTGAGGGTGGTGAGCTATAAACTTTTGAAGCTGCAAATATTTTAGCCAATTTGAGAATATTCCCCCAGCCAAGTCCCTCAGCTGATTCTATTATCAAATTAGCTTTGTTCTCTTTGTATCATTTGTTGAAAAGTAAACATAGGAAGGCTGATAGGAGCTTAGGAATGTGCACATGTATTTAGCATTCTATGGCAGCAGTGTTTGCAACTATGTAGAACATTGCTATAAACAATATTGTAAACACTGGCTGCCAGATGGCTAAAAGCACGTGCACGCACCTGGGCTCACCTTGGATTACTCTTTAACAAAGGATACCAAGAGATACCAAAACGGATAATGGAAGGACATTTTGACTTTACTGCCCCTTTAAAGTGCCACAAAACATGTTGAGATCTGTGCATATCCTAAAAGGGCTAATTTAGTAAAAATAGTTTGCATAAAAAAAATGTTTAAAAATGGCTGGTAAGTAAGTAAAATACAAGTATGTTTATAAATCAAGTGGTGTTAACACTTTCGATACCGACCATAAAAATATCCAAATGTCAACAGTTCTGGGTGTATTGTTAAACAGTCTTTATTGCTGGAAAAATCCTCAAAGGTGATCCTCAAAGGAAAGAAAAGGGCAACATAGCCCTTTTCCAAGGAGATCTTCTTGGTTAAATAGGACTTAAATAGGAACATTTGGAACCAAGAAGACCTCCTTGATAAAGCTGAGTGTTTTTTTTTTTTTTTTTTTTTTAAATCTTTTATTTAAACTTAGCCATTCAAAACAGAAAGGAAATTACCACATTCCGAACATGGTTATTGTCACGCAGGACAGTCAATCTTTCAAAAAAAAGGAATAATATTTCAAATAAACTGTAAATAATGCACTTACAATATTGAGTAAAACAGAGTTTTCAGCCTATACTTTGGAAGTCCAGAATTCCATATCAACTAACATCATAATGGCTAATATTTTATAGGCATATAAACAACAATTAAGACAGCAAAACAAGCCTATAACACAAAAACGCACTAAGAAAAAAAGAGAGAAAAAAAGAAGGAAAGAAAGAAAAAGGGAAAAAGAAAAAAAAAAAAAAAAAAAAATTAAGATAAAAAAAAAATTTTGAAAAACCAACGGAAGAGCCCCCCCCCCCCCCATAAAACGATATCTTGTAAAGTATCTAAAAAACCCCACTTAATCTATATCACGAGCGTTCCTGAGCCAAGTCTCTGGAAATACCTGCAATATAACCAGCTCTGCAAAACTCACCGAGGACAGAAATGGCATTAAGATCTGCTTCTGGAGCCTAGGAGTATAGGTTTTAATAACTGGCGCCCAGCCTACCAAAAATTCTTTTATTCTTTTTTCAGATACCTGCTGCAAATGAAAAGACTCGAAAATGATATGAGCTTGAATATCTCTCAATACTGAAGGAAAAGTAGGGGGAGACTTAGACATCCATTTTTTGAAAATATTATATCTCACCGTCAATACAATAGTATTTACGACCCGCTGCGTAGGACTATTTCCCTCCTCTATAAATAGTAACACAACCTCCTTAAATGTCAGGGAAATAGCACTTTCGAATACTCTGTTATACCAATATTGTACCTTCTGCCAGAGTTGAAAAATTTTCGGGCAGGTCCATAACATATGACAGATATCCGCCCGGACATACGAACAGTGTTCACATATAAATAATTTACCCGGGTAATATTTAGTTAATATTGCCGGAGAAAAATATGAATTGTTTAATAATTTTAAATGAGATTCTTTCCAACTCTCTACCACTGGAAATCTGACCACTGTTGCCAGACTTTTGGATATTGACTCAAACTCTAGAGCTGGAAAATAGAATCGCCAGGATTGACTCAATTTATCCTTCTCTCCTATACCTTGTTTGGAGAGCATAATATCATATAGAAGAGAGATTGATGCATCCCCTCCAATAAATTTTCTGATACAGATCTTGATCTCGGGCCACTCCCATCCTCTAGACGCATACCAACTTTGAGCGGAAAGAAAATGACGGATTTGAAAATAAGCGAATCGATTGGAACTGGGTAGAGAGAATTTCTCCCTAATGGTCTCCCACGGGAGTATCTGCATACCATTATCGAGTAGTTGATACACATACTCAAGCCCTCCAGCCATCCAGACCTGAAAACATTTATGATCTATTCCTGGTCGAAAAAGGGGATTCCCTCTAATAGGCAGAAAGTCCGAAAAGGAGGGGTCTATTTTGGCCAGTTTACAGAATTTATGCCATATCACTACTACATTCCTAACTGAACTAAGGGAGGATACTTTCGTCGGAAGAGCCTTCAGCGGGCAATGCAAGAGCGCCACTAGGGACCATGGTTTAACCATGTACGATTCCAGCTCATATGTAGTAACCAAGTTGGACTGCGCAATCCAATCCAATGCTATTTTAATCAGAGCTGCCCAATTGTATAATTTAATACTGGGCAGGGCTATGCCTGCCTCGATATATTTCTGTGTTAGCCTATTAATCGATATCCGAGGTTTCTTCGATTTCCAAAGAAACCTCGAAAACCAAGAAGATAAATTCTTCAAATCCCTATTGAGTATCATAAGAGGTAAATTCTGCAAGTAGTAGAGAATTTTGGGGAAAATTATAGATTTGATTAAGTTGGCCGAGGCTGATAGTGATAAAGGAAAAGCCGCCCAGAGATTAAGGTCATCCTGAATTTTCTGAAAAAGTGTCCTAAAATTGGCCTGATACCACTGTTTCGGGTTTCTATTAATTTCTAGCCCAAGATATTTAATGGCATTAACATTACGAAATAAAATATTAGGGCGCTCCCTGTGCTGCCGCCCGAGCCACATCAAGTCGCTCTTCCCCATATTAATTTTATAACCCGCAAACGTGCTAAAAAGCCTTATCGTGTCAACAACTCTCGGGATGGTAACTGATGTTTTATTCAGAAATAGCAAAATATCGTCAGCATAGAGGAGAATTTTCAGGTTCTGCCCGCCTAGCGGAATTCCGGGCAGGACCTCTCGCAATCTAATCGCCAGAGGTTCTAGGACAATGTTAAACAAGAGAGGCGAGAGTGGACATCCCTGCCTTGTACCTCTCTGCAAGCGAATGCCAGGGGAAGTCCTGCCGTTCACTAGCAAATAAGAAACCGGATTCTGATATATTTTGGCGACAAAATTAAAAAAGCTACCCCCAAAACCAAATCTCGTTAAAGTCGCAAAAAGATGTCTCCAGGAGATGCAGTCAAAGGCTTTGACCGCATCTAATGTAAGGACCGCTAGATCTTTAAATTCCGGCTTCTCATCCGGTTGCTCTATATTCCATGTATAGTCGACTAGGGTTGTTAGTTTTCTTATGTTTTTAGAGGAACTACGGTTTGCCATGAAACCCACCTGATCGACATGGATCAACCTATCCAAACATGACACTAATCTCTGGGCTATAATGGACACTAAGATTTTATAGTCCGCATTGAGGACAGAAATAGGCCTATAGGAGGCTGGATCCTCCGGATTTTTCCCTTTTTTTAGGATCAGGGAGATGTTGGCCGCGGCGAAGAGAGAAGAAATAGTGTTGTCTGATATGTAATAATTATTAAACAATCTCTCTAAAATGGGTATAACCTGATCAGCAAGACTTTTATAAAACTCAGACGGGAATCCGTCCGGACCCGCCGCTTTATTAAGTTTGGCACGTGCAATAGCTTTACTTATTTCTTCCACCGTAACTGGTGCATTTAGCACTTCTAATTCCTCCTTTTGGATTTTGGGAACCGAAATAGAGGACCAGAATTCCAACTGATTATCCAAACTATATTCCCCTTCCGAATATAAATGCTGATAGAATCGGAAAAAGGATCCGGAAATTTCATCAATATCCGAGGTACAGCCATTTTCTGTCTGTATTACTGGGATAAAATTCTTCTTGTTCCTGGCTTTAACCAATCTGGCTAAGTGTTTAGCGGAGCTACCGTGAAGACCCCTAAACCGCATAGTAATTTTTGTCTCCTCTTGCTGGTGTTTTTGGTGCAGGAAGGCATCTCTTTCTCTCCTGCTATCTACATAAACATCCCAATTAACCTTTGAACGATCCCTGCAGTATTTGCCGAAGGCATTTCTAACTTGATTAGACAACTGAATATCCCTGCACCGCGCTTTCCTGTTCCTCGTGATCATATACCCCTTAATATCCCCCCTTAACACAGCCTTGGCCGTTTCCCAAAATACCTCAATTTTATGCAGGTGCCCCGAATTGAACCCACAGAACTCCTTCCACTTAACTAATAACCAGGACAAAAATCTTGGATCATTATAAAGATACCTCGGGTAGACAAATCTGGGGGAAGAAATATCCCTCCTATCCTGAAACGAAATACCTAAAGAGATGATAGCGTGGTCCGACACCAAGATCTCACCAATCTCTGCTTCCATTTTAACCGCTGGTAGAGACTCTGCAACTAAAAATAAATCTATACGTGAAAACGTTCTATGGGCTCTGGATTCGCATGTAAAGTTCTGCAAATCTGGATTCAGCCTGCGCCATATGTCATGAACCTGTAACTTCTGGCAGAAACGTTGGAAGAGTTTAGCGCTTCTCCTATTCTCTAAAAGATTTCTGCTTACCAGCCTATCCAATTCCGGGTGTAAAGTCATGTTGAAATCACCTCCAATTACTAGGTTTTCATTTGCCAATGGAAACAGTATCCCCCTAATCTTATCCCAAAATTTCCTATCAAATTTATTAGGGCCATAAATATTACAAAACACAAATTTTATGCTATTTATATAGATATGCAAAATAATGAATCTGGCTTCTGGGTCCACTTCAATGTGGGTGATCCTATAGTCTAGGTTCTTACTTATGAGAAACACTACCCCACATTTCCTAGCTCCAGCGTTAGTGGATACCACCTCCCCTACCCATTTAATCTTAAGTTTTTTAGCCTCCTGTTCCACTATGTGGGTTTCCTGGAGGAAAGAAATGTCGGGCTTATATTTGGCTAGGAGTTTTACAATTAATTTGCGTTTAGCGGGTGAGGAGATCCCCCCTACATTCCACAACGTTAACTTCAATTCCATGTACTACAACAAAAAAAAAAAAAAAAAAAAAACCCAAGAAATCCGGAGGGGGGGAGAAAAGCAGAAAAGAGATATAAAAACTGAACAAAAAAAAAAAAAAAAAGAAAAAAAGGGACAACAATAACAAGGAAGGAAAAAAAAAAATGAAGAGTGGTGGGGGAATAATAATAAGAAAAAAAAAGAACATATAGGAGAATAGCTTAACCAAAAACACAACATATTGTACCGAACCAGACTTATATAATCTGAGGTGAGAGGGAGTGAACTAGATCTCATTTATCTTTGAGGAACTCTTTCACCTCTCCCGGCTCTGTAAAAACTAGGCGAGCCCCCCTGTAGTCAACTATTATTTTAGCCGGATAAACCATCCGCGCGTAGATTCCTTTGTCAATAATTTGAGTACAGAGGGGGGCCATTATCCTTCTCTTCGATGAGGTTTCGACAGAGAAATCCTGAAACAGTAAAACTTTACTGTTCCCAAACATTAGAGGTTCATGCAGTTTCTTAAACAGTTTCATCATTTCAATTTTATCTTGAAAATTCAACACTTTGCATATACACATCCTACTCCTACTAAGTCCTGTACCTACATTTTTTTTTACCCCAATTCTATGAGCTCTCTCAATTACAACCGGTAACATTGATTGTGGGACACCAAGTTTCTGCGGGAGCGTGACCGAAGCGAACTTCAGTAGATCTTCGAACTCCGCTTCTTCCGGGAGACCCACAATTCGAATGTTGTTACGTCTCGCCCGGTCCTCAAGGTCGTCGAGCCGACCCTGAAGATTGTTAATTTTAGTATCCTGTTGGGATATTATATTTTCCTGTGTGCTAACCTGATCTTCCAGGTCAGAAATCCTGTTTTCTGCCTCTTGCATTCTGTGTGCAAACTGTCTTACTTCAACTGACAGGGTAGTAATCTCAGATGAAATGGATCCTAGCTCCTTTCTAATTAAGTCAAATTGCGGTGAAAATAATTCAGACAGCTGCGAAAATAGCGTGTGAGAGTCCACCACGCTGGTCACAGGTTCTACTGAAGTGTCTAAGCCAAGCTCAGCGGCTTTAGTTTTTTTATCCTTGGCTTTAACCGGCATTTTGGGAGAAGATTTCCCTTGCAGGAACTTATCCATATAACTTTAAGTGAAATGGCACAAGACCACAAAGAACACAAAGAGAGGTGAAAAGAAGTTACACACGTGAAGATAAAGATAAGGGTTGAACACCCGACCCTAATGTGCAAAAAAAAAAAACCAAAAAGCCCTAGGAAACCCTGGAGGACTAATGATACAACCTGTGAAAAAGTGAAAAAGGGGAGAAGAGAAAGAAAAAAAAAAAAAAAAAAAAAAAAAAAAAGGAAAAAAAAAAAAAAACCCCAAGCCACACAGAACAAGATCTGAGGGGGGGCCCGTGCCCCTCCTTAATTAAGTGAAAATAGGGCCCAGACTATTTAAGAGTATGCATCCGTGCATACAAAGTGAATAGGAAGGGGACCAAAAAAGAAAAAGACCCCTTTACAAAGGAAACGTTATATGAATGAGTTAATACAATTGCCACAAAAAATTCGACTCTGAACAACCCGGTCAAGCCCTCAAATAAATTTAATTACTGAAACTGCCTTTAATACTTAACAAGAAACCCACCTTATATCAGGGGAGCAATCTCTCTACCAATTTTACCCTTATGCCACTACAGCCAAACCTGATTTTAATAAATTCTTGTACCCTAGAACTAACTAACCATGAGTTTCGTACAGAACTAAACCAGAAAACAAGCTTTAGGTAAAGACCCCGGACTAAACTGAGTTAAGAATAAGCCTCCTATTAAATAGGTGTGCCTGCCACTCGAGAACTATACACACTTTATTCCCCAATCAATAGCTTAAATGGGGAAGGCACTTTTTCCAGCAAGAGGCATTGCAACAGTCATTCATTACCCAGGTAACTTACTGTCACCAAATCAAGCAATAGTATTCAGAGAGATAACAAATGCTTTACACTGACATCTATAAAAAAAGAAAATTCTGAAGCAGAGCACAAACTATGCCATCGTACTGATCAAAGGCATATAACAATAATGTTGTGGGTCCATATATATCCAGATCCGTCTCTCTGTAGCTGTCTAGGCAAAAGAGATTAGTTTAGGCAGTCTCCCACACTAAGAGATGTAATAAACATGGAACGAGCAGAAGTTTCCCCACACACTTCCCCACACACTTGTCCAGGGCCAATTATCACCGGGGAATGCAACTTTTTTTTTTTTTTAGCAAAGCATTAACACTCTGGCTGAGATGGAATGTCACTCCTACACGCCAGGCTTATAGTACTAGAAAGGGCGTATAGGCACTGCAGAACTTTTGCTAGTTTTTTGGAGCAAACCAGATAGCAAGGAGACATCAACCAGGGTAGAGACAACATAAAAAGGTACCCTGTTTTCCAGCGAGGAGTCTCCAGACAGCCGGGGATAAAGGCGGCCCGCCTACTTGACGAAACTCGGCTGCTGCGGATTTCTGTGTCACAGTCTCGACTTTCGCCTGGACATGACCGGCACACCGGAGATCAAAGGCGTCTGCACAGAAGCCGCACTGCTCCGCCACTCCTTAGTACACAGCTAGACTCCCCACCAGGGGGGAAAGACCGGTGAACCGGGACCAAGCCTTATAGTGAGGCAGCTCCGTGTATGCTCCGTGGCTTCAGCTGTGTTTGTGAATACCTCCAGCCTCACTCTGCTCATCCATCGATTTACCCGCACCCGGGTCTTTTCAGCGGTAATGGGCTTCCAGGTAAGGTCTATTTTAGGGACCAGCCTCGCGGGAACACTGTTATCCCGTGTATCTCCTTCTGAGCACCCCTGCCCAGTATAACGTAGCACCAGGGAATTAGTTAGATCCTGACCCCTGAAGCGACAGGTTGCCGGGCCGCCGGACTCACTTGATAATTGCGGGCGTGTTCCTCCACCACCCCTTTCCAGGTGCAGCTTGCCGCAAACAGAAGATAAAAAATAACCAACTGCGGTACAGTTGGAGCCGTAACCGGCTACTGGGGACGTCCCTCTCTCGCGCAGGTCTGGCCCCTGCCGAGCGCCACACTCTAAACCTGGGCAAGCTACCAGGTAAGTGGCGGAGAGCTGGGAGCTGATGGTGTCGGCGTCCTCTCACCACACCGGCATGCAGGTAATCTGCACAACTCCTCCCACCGGAAGTTCCCTAAAGCTGAGTGTAATCAGCGAAATGTACGTCGGAGTATTTGAAGGAACTATATGGATTGATCACAAAGAGGGGTTTAATTTAATATACTGTACGGGAAGGAAATATTACTCACAGTGTAAACACAAGTTCTAATTTGAAGGACTTTAACGCACTATATGTGAGTGTAAACCTGGGCTGTTATACCCCGAGTGATGATTGTCTGATTTAAACATTTTAATACATTTGAATGCTGCTACCTGGGAGATTTGTTTGTTGAGCCGTTACCCTAGAGCTAGTCGTAGCTCTTTATCACGTGAGTAGGACAGGCTCTGTTGTGATAGTACAATCCATTGTAAACAGATTTATGCTATGTTACCCTTTTCTTTCCTTTGAGGATCACCTTTAAGGATTTTTCCAGCAATAAAGACTGTTTTACAATACACCCAGAACTGTTGACATTTGGATATTTTTATGGTCGGTATCGAAAGTGTTAACACCAATTGATCTATAAACACACTTTTTTATTTGTAAGTATTTTAAAATAATTTTAAAAAATAAGCAAAGTATGTAGTTACATAGTCATGCTGTCTGGAGTAGTGTGATCCACCCCCCTTATCAATGTTTAGCTTCAGAAACACAGGCATTGTATTTTAACTGAGTTCATAGCAGCTTCTATGTTTCTAGGTATGCTCCAGCAGATAATGAGTGTTAAAGTCTTACATTCTACCAAATCAAAGGTGGATATAGATGCAGCCATAGAATGAATTGTGTGGGGAAAGTTAGAGCTGAACAATTCTGAAACTTAAAAGAAAGGGTTAATGACGAGACACTGCAGTATAAATTTGCAGGTAATTAAAGTAAATAATATTATATTGTGTCTCTATCTCAACTTGTTTTAGGTCCCTTTAATTCTGGAAGTGGGATGCTGAGTTTGTATGGGACTTTTGAATTAACGTGCCTTTTCTGTTTATTTATGTATTTATTTAGCAACGGTGTTGATGTGTTTTGTATTAATAAATTGTACTAACATTTTCGCTTTTTTATCTGCCGAATGTGGAAGTAAGTGGCCCCTTGTTAACTGACTCTTTTCAGCACAGATTTATGCTTGTGAAAAATCACCACACTTACATCTGGATTTGCACAGATCGTAGTGTGGTGATCTTTCACAAGCATGCCCCTTGTCTAATTACAAGCGTCTGATTGCTAAATGAACGCCATACATATGCTTTTCTTTCAGTCAAGCAAATATACACACCAATTGCAGGTAGCATGTGTTCCAAGAGCAGCACCATAGGCACTTTTTTTTTTTAAAGGGACATTGTACTTTAAAATGTTCTCCCATTTAAAGGAACATTATACACTAGATTTTTCTTTGCATAAATGTTTTGTAGATGATCCATTTATATAACCTATACAGCTTTTTTTTTTTTTGAAATGTATAGTTTTGCTTATTTTTAAATAACATTGCGCTGATTTTCAGACTACTAACCAATCCCCAAAGTTTTAGAAGAATACTGATGTATACCTACTCCAGCCTGCTTCTGTTTGTGTAAAGGGTCTTTTCATATGCAGGGGGGGTCTGCTTTTTTGCTATAGAACCAATTTGCAGTGGGTGTTCCAGTTAAAGGGCCACTGTAAGTAAATATTTTCTATGCCTGTTACTAACTAACTACCCCAAATATGCTTTTTATCAATAGCATTTCATTAACATATCTCTACCGTATATCAGAAATCTTGTCTGCAAATTTAATTGTTTTCCAAACCCACTCTGTGTGTATCCTTTGCTCTGTACCAATCCGTTTACAATACCTAGGTTTCAAAATGGCGCTTTCAACACAAAGTTATTGGTTTAAGTATTTTGAACATGCAGTGCTGAAAATAGTGGGCAGGATAATGTGACATCATCGGCGAATAAAAGATATAACTTTTAGAACGTTATGAAACTTCGTTTTGGAGAAAATATAGGTCAGTAAATTTTAATTAATGTTTATTAACTTTAATATGTTAGTTGTTTAGCTTAAAAATTATAACAGAAAGTAATCCTTTAACCTTTTCAACAGTGCTAAAGTGTGAACTTCTAAGTAAGTTTTAAAACGGTTTTATACTGGATTTTTGGATCAGTATCTGTGCATATTCTTCTTTATAGTAGTGTCTATTACATGCAATTAAATAAAAAATGGTGTATACTGTCCCTTTAATATGTTTTTAATTACTGTATAAATTTTACCTGATTGAGTTTTTTTTTAAATTAATTATATATAGTTCCTTTAATTTATTTTATTATTTAGTAAAGCGTCTTTTTTGTATGTGTTGAAACCACCACCTATACTGAAAAATATCAATACTGTAGTATTCTCAAAAAAAAAAAGTTTTTTTAACAAAAATCAACAGCAATAGGAGTGGGAATTGCTCTCTTTTTTAAGTATCAGCCTTTGTGCATGGACAAAGAGATAAGATAATGAGGCATGTGTGTATAGAGAAACTGATAAAATAAGTATAACTGCACTTTCTGAAGCTCATCCTATTTAAAAGAGTTATGTTTTCAATTAGAAAAAACAGTTATTTCATATGCAAAATTAAAAACAAATAAGCATTTTCCAATACATTTTATACTCTGCAGCTTGTATAACAAGTCATTAGAAACCCATTGGGCTAGATTACAAGTAAAGCGCTAATTTTAATGTGCACCCTTAAAGAGGCAAACTTGCCCTTGTACGTGCGCACGTTAAATGACCAGCCATTACAAGTGGCTGTTTAATGCTCCCTCAAGCTTGCAGTTAATTTAAAAAAATGCCCCCTAATTGTCCCCCAAATAAAGTGTTCTGTTAATTTGTTAAATTAAAAAATATGAGCATCTTTATTTTTTTTTTAAAATAACTGAGCAAAGCAGTTACAAGGGGTTAACGTGAGGGGATCTGTAGTTTGGGAAAAAAAACGGCACTGAAAAGTGCCTTTACATTGCGGTCTATGAGGACTGTGTTTTAAACTGTAAATATATATGTATATGCTTTATATATATATATATATATATATATATATATATATATATATATATATATATATATATATACACACACACACATATAAACACATAAATATTTATGTATATAATCATATACATATATATTTTAAATTTGCTGCCCAACACTGCGCGACTTACCCCCCTGCTGCGCTAGGTTCTCTGTCGTGTCTAACGCAATCAGAACGAGGCTCTCATTGGAGCCCATAGGAGCATGCAGCACGCTCTCATGAGCGCAATGCTTCCAGGCAATGCGAACATTAGGTCGCATTTGCATTGCACTTAACTTGTAATACCAGCGCATGCATCCTCAAAGGAATGTTGGCTGTGTGAGTCAACCAAAAGGATCCACCTGGATGCAGCATAGGCAAATGAAACATTAAGAAAAAAAACACGCAACCGCCCGCACTAAATATTAACAAGGAAACACGCTATCACCCGCACAAAATAATAAAAAAACCTAACTGCCCGCACAAAGTATAACACAAAAAAAAACTAACCTATTAACCCCTAAACCGCCAACCCCCACATTGCAATAAACCTAATTAACCTATTAACCCCTAAACCGCCAACCCCCTACAATGCAAATAACTAATTTAATTACTAAGCCCCCTAACCTAATACCCCCTAAATTATCCACAATTACATAAAATAAAAAAATACTAAGTTACAATTAAAATAAAAAATCCTAACATTAATTTAAAAATAAAATCTAACATTAAATTACAAAAAAATTATCTAAAATTAAAAAAAATAAAAAGTCTAAAATTACAGAAAAAAAATTAACGCCTAGATTTAGAGTTCTGCGTTAGCCGTCAAAACCAGCGTTAAGGGGTCCTAACGCTGGTTTTGGCCGCCCGCTGGTATTTAGAGTCAGTCAGGAAAGGGTCTAACGCTCAATTTCCAGTCGCGACTTTTCCATACCACAGATCCCCTTACGCCAATTGCGTATCCTATCTTTTCAATGAGATCTGCCTAACGCCGGTATTTAGAGTTTTGGCTGAAGTGAGCGTTAGAACTCTAACGACAAAACTCCAGCCGCAGAAAAAAGTCAGGAGTTAAGAGCTTTATGGGCTAACGCCGGTTCATAGAGCTCTTAACTACTGTGCTCTAAAGTACACTAACACCCATAAACTACCTATGTACCCCTAAACCGAGGTCCCCCCACATCGCCGCCACTCTAATACATTATTTAACCCCTAATATGCCGACCTGACACCGCCGCCACCTACATTATCCCTATAAACCCCTAATCTGCTGCCCCTAACACCGCCGAGACCTACATAATATTTATTAACCCCTAATCTGCCCCTCCCAACGTCGCCGCTACCTACCTACACTTATTAACCCCCTAATCTGCCGACCGGACCTCGCCGCTACTCTAATAAATGTATTAACCCCTAAAGCTAAGTCTAACCCTAACACTAACACCCCCCTAAATTAAATATAATTTTAATCTAACGAAATAAATTAACTCTTATTAAATAAATTATTCCTATTTAAAGCTAAATACTTACCTGTAAAATAAACCCTAATATAGCTACAATATAAATAATAATTATATTGTAGCTATTTTAGGATTTATATTTATTTTACAGGCAACTTTGTATTTATTTTAACTAGGTACAATAGCTATTAAATAGTTATTAACTATTTAATAGCTACCTAGTTAAAATAATTACAAAATAACCTGTAAAATAAATCCTAACCTAAGTTACAATTAAACCTAACACTACACTATCAATAAATAAATTAACTAAACTACCTACAATTACCTACAATTAAATCAACTAAACTAAATTACAAAAAAAACAAACACTAAATTATAAAAAATAAAAAAAGAATACAAGAATTTTAAACTAATTACACCTACTCTAAGCCCCCTAAAAAAATAACAAAGCCCCCCAAAATAAAAAAATGCCCTACCCTATTCTAAAATAAAAAGTTAACAGCTCTATTACCTTACCAGCCCTTAAAAGGGCCTTTTGCGGGGCATGCCCCAAAGAAAACAGCTCTTTTGCCTGTAAAAAAAACATACAATACCCCCCCCAACATTACAACCCACCACCCACATACCCCTAATCCAACCCCCCCAAACTCCCCTTAAATAAACCTAACACTACCCCCCTGAAGATCTTCCTACCTTATCTTTACCCAGCCGGGTATCACCGATCCGTCCAGAAGAGGGTCCGAAATCTTCATCCTATCTGGGCAGAAGAGCTCCTCCAGAGGGTCCGAAGTCTTCATCCTATCAGGGCAGAAGAGGACATCCGGACCGGCAGACATCTTCATCCAGGCGGCATCTTCTATCTTCTCCATCCGGATAGGATGAAGACTTTGGACCCTCTTCTGGACGGATCGGTGATACCCGGCTGGGTAAAGATAAGGTAGGAAGATCTTCAGGGGGGTAGTGTTAGGTTTATTTAAGGGGGTTTGGGTGGGTTAGATTAGGGGTATGTGGGTGGTGGGTTGTAATGTTGGGGGGGGGTATTCTATGTTTTTTTTACAGGCAAAAGAGCTGTTTTCTTTGGGGCATGCCCCGCAAAGGCCCTTTTAAGGGCTGGTAAGGTAATAGAGCTGTTAACTTTTTATTTTAGAATAGGGTAGGGCATTTTTTTTATTTTGGGGGGCTTTGTTATTTTTTTAGGGGGCTTAGAGTAGGTGTAATTAGTTTAAAATTCTTGTATTCTTTTTTTATTTTTTATAATTTAGTGTTTGTTTTTTTGTAATTTAGTTTAGTTGATTTAATTGTAGGTAATTGTAGGTAGTTTAGTTAATTTATTTATTGATAGTGTAGTGTTAGGTTTAATTGTAACTTAGGTTAGGATTTATTTTACAGGTTATTTTGTAATTATTTTAACTAGGTAGCTATTAAATAGTTAATAACTATTTAATAGCTATTGTACCTAGTTAAAATAAATACAAAGTTGCCTGTAAAATAAATATAAATCCTAAAATAGCTACAATATAATTATTCGTTATATTGTAGCTATATTAGGGTTTATTTTACAGGTAAGTATTTAGCTTTAAATAGGAATAATTTATTTAATAAGAGTTAATTTATTTCGTTAGATTAAAATTATATTTAATTTAGGGGGTTGTTAGTGTTAGGGTTAGACTTAGCTTTAGGGGTTAATACATTTATTAGAGTAGCGGCGATTAGGGGTTAATTAGTATAGGTAAGGTAGCGGCGACGTTGGGGGGCAGATTAGGGGTTCATAAATATAATATAGGTGTCGGCGATGTTAGGGACAGCAGATTAGGGGTACATAGGTATGATGTAGGTTGCGGCGGTGTACGGATCGGCAGATTAGGGGTTAATAATATAATGCAGGTGTTAGCGATAGCGGGGGCGGCAGATTAGGGGTTAATAAGTGTAAGGTTAGGGGTGTTTAGACTCGGGGTACATGTTAGGGTGTTCGGTGCAGACTTAGAGAGTGTTTCCCCATAGGAAACAATGGGGCTGCGTTAGGAGCTGAACGCTGCTTTTTTGCAGGTGTTAGGTTTTTTTTCAGCTCAAACTGCCCCATTGTTTCCTATGGGGATATCGTGCACAAGCACGTTTTTCAAGCTGGCCGCTACCGTAAGCAACGCTGGTATTGAGAGTTGAAGTGGCGGTAAATTATGCTCTACACTCCCTTTTTGGAGCCTAACGCAGCCCTTCAGAGAACTCTAAATACCAGCGTTATTTAAAAGGTGCGGGGGGGGGGGAAAAACACGAGTAGCTAACGCACCCCTTTGGCCGCAAAACTCTAAATCTAGCTGCAACAAAATTATCAAAAATAAAAAAAAATTAAACCTAAACTTAACTACCATTAGCCCTTAATAGGGCCTTTTGTAGGGCATTGCCCTTAGTTAAACAGCTCTTTTACATGTAAAAAATACTAAGTCCCCCCTAACAGTAAAAAAAAACTCACCCACCAAACCCCCCAAAATAAAAAAAAACTAACACTAAAAAAACTAAACTACCCATTGCCTCTAAAGGGGCATTTGTATGGGCATTGCCCTTAAAATGGCATTCAGCTCTTTTACTCCCCTTAAAAAGACAATTAGCGCTTTTACAGCCGAAAAAACCCTAACCTAAAAAAAAGCCACACCAAAAAACCCTAATCTAAAAAAAAGCCACCCCAAAAAAACCTAATATAAAAAAAGCCACCCCAAAAAATAAAAAAAAGGCTTAGACTAAGCCCCAAATAGGTACTCACCATTCCTGAAGTCCGGCGGAGAAGGTCTTCTTCCAGGCGGCTCATTTTCTATCTTCATCCGGAGTGAATACCCCCCCCAACATTACAACCCACCACCCACATACCCCTAATCCAACCCACCCAAACTCCCCTTAAATAAACCTAACACTACCCCCCTGAAGATCTTCCTACTTTATCTTTACCCAGTCCGGTATCACCTATCCGTCCAGAAGAGGGTCCGAAATCTTCATCCTATCTGGGCAGAAGAGCTCCTCCAGAGGGTCCGAAGTCTTCATCCTATCAGGGCAGAAGAGGACATCCGGACCGGCAGACATCTTCATCCAGGCGGCATCTTCTATCTTCTTCCATCCGGATAGGATGAAGACTTTGGACCCTCTTCTGGACGGATCGGTGATACCCGGCTGGGTAAAGATAAGGTAGGAAGATCTTCAGGGGGGTAGTGTTAGGTTTATTTAAGGGGATTTGGGTGGGTTAGATTAGGGGTATGTGGGTGGTGGGTTGTAATGTTGGGGGGTATTGTATGTTTTTTTTACAGGCAAAAGAGCTGTTTTCTTTGGGGCATGCCCCGCAAAGGCCCTTTTAAGGGCTGGTAAGGTAATAGAGCTGTTAACTTTTTATTTTAGAATAGGGTAGGGCATTTTTTTTCTTTTGGGGGGCTTTGTTATTTTTTTAGGGGGCTTAGAGTAGGTGTAATTAGTTTAAAATTCTTGTATTCTTTTTTTATTTTTTGTAATTTAGTGTTTGTTTTTTTTGTAATTTAGTTTAGTTGATTTAATTGTAGGTAATTGTAGGTAGTTTAGTTAATTTATTTATTGATAGTGTAGTGTTAGGTTTAATTGTAACTTAGGTTAGGATTTATTTTACAGGTTATTTTGTAATTATTTTAACTAGGTAGCTATTAAATAGTTAATAACTATTTAATAGCTATTGTACCTAGTTAAAATAAATACAAAGTTGCCTGTAAAATAAATATAAATCCTAAAATAGCTACAATATAATTATTCGTTATATTGTAGCTATATTAGGGTTTATTTTACAGGTAAGTATTTAGCTTTAAATAGGAATAATTTATTTAATAAGAGTTAATTTATTTTGTTAGATTAAAATTATATTTAATTTAGGGGGTTGTTAGTGTTAGGGTTAGACTTAGCTTTAGGGGTTAATACATTTATTAGAGTAGCGGCGATTAGGGGTTAATTAGTGTAGGTAAGGTAGCGGCGACGTTGGGGGGGCAGATTAGGGGTTCATAAATATAATATAAGTGTCGGCGATGTTAGGGACAGCAGATTAGGGGTACATAGGTATAATGTAGGTTGCGGCGGTGTACGGATCTGCAGATTAGGGGTTAATAATATAATGCAGGTGTTAGCGATAGTTGGGGCGGCAGATTAGGGGTTAATAAGTGTAAGGTTAGGGATGTTTAGACTCGGGGTACATGTTAGGGTGTTAGGTGCAGACTTAGAGAGTGTTTCCCCATAGGAAACAATGGGGCTGCATTAGGAGCTGAACGCTGCTTTTTTGCAGGTGTTAGGTTTTTTTTCAGCTCAAACTGCCCCATTGTTTCCTATGGGGATATCGTGCACAAGCACGTTTTTCAAGCTGGCCGCTACCGTAAGCAACGCTGGTATTGAGAGTTGAAGTGGCGGTAAATTATGCTCTACACTCCCTTTTTGGAGCCTAACGCAGCCCTTCAGAGAACTCTAAATACCAGCGTTATTTAAAAGGTGCGGGGGGGGGGAAAAAACACGCGTAGCTAACGCACCCCTTTGGCCGCAAAACTCTAAATCTAGCTGCAACAAAATTATCAAAAATAAAAAAAAAATTAAACCTAATCCCTCTGAAAATAAAAAAGCCCCCCAAAAATAAAAACTAAACTTAACTACCATTAGCCCTTAATAGGGCCTTTTGTAGGGCATTGCCCTTAGTTAAACAGCTCTTTTACATGTAAAAAATACTAAGTCCCCCCTAACAGTAAAAAAAAACCCACCCACCAAACCCCCCAAAATAAAAAAAAACTAACACTAAAAAACTAAACTACCCATTGCCTCTAAAGGGGCATTTGTATGGGCATTGCCCTTAAAATGGCATTCAGCTCTTTTACTCCCCTTAAAAAGACAATTAGCGCTTTTACAGCCGAAAAAACCCTAACCTAAAAAAAAGCCACACCAAAAAACCCTAATCTAAAAAAAAGCCACCCCCAAAAAAACCTAATATAAAAAAGCCACCCCAAAAAATAAAAAAAAGGCTTAGACTAAGCCCCAAATAGGTACTCACCGTTCCTGAAGTCCGGCGGAGAAGGTCTTCTTCCAGGCGGCTCATTTTCTATCTTCATCCGGAGTGAAGGCAGTGCAGAGCGGAGGTGCGGGGCTGGCTTTCCCAATGCGCGGATCCTTAGCAGCGCCGGTCCTCAGCAGTGCGGAGAACAGCTGCTTAGAACCACCGCTCCGGATCCGCGCATCGGGGAAGACCACTCCGCATCTCTGCACCGCGTTTGCTCCGGATGAAGATAGAAGATGATGGAGCCGCCTGGAAGAAGACCTTCACTGATGAACTTCAGGAATGGTGAGTACCTATTTGGGGCTTAATGTTAGGCTTTTTTTTTCTTTTTTGGGGTGTTTTTTTTTTAGATTAGGGTTTTTGGGCTGTAAAATAGCTGATTGCCCTTTTAAGAGCAGTAAAAGAGCTGAATGCCCTTTTAAGGGCAATGCCCATACAAATGCCCCTTTTAGGGGCAATGGGTAGATTAGTTTTTTTAGACTTAGTTTTTTTTTATTTTGGGGGGTTGGTTGGGTGGCGGGTTTTACTGTTAGGGGGTAATTGGTAATTTTTTTAGGTAAAAGAGCTGTTTAACTTAGCGCAATGCCCTGCAAAAGCCCTTATAAGGGCTATTGGTAGTTTAGTATTAGATTAGGGGGTGTTTTTTTTTATAGGGGTATTAGTTTAGGTTTAATTTTTTTTATTTTGGATAGCTTTGTTTATTTTTTCTGTAATTTTACATTTTCTTTTGTAATATTAGCTTTGGGGTTTGTAGTTTTTAAAAAATAGACTGCGCTCTGGGCAGGCTTATCGCCTAGTATATATAATAATAAAAGAAAAAAATGTGCTTCATGTCCCTTTAAAGGGACATGAAACCCACATTTTTCTGTCATGAATTAGAAAGAGTATGCTATTTTTAACAACTTTCTAATTTATTTATATTACCCAATTTGCTTAATTTTCTTGATATTATGTGCTGAAAAGCATATCTAGGTTCAGTAGCTGCTGATTGGTGGCTGCACATAGATGCCTGGTGTGCTTGGCTCACCCATGTGCAATGCTATTTCTTCAACAAAAGATAGCTAAAGAATAAAGCAAATTAGATAACAGAAGTAAATTGGAATGTTGTTTAAAATTGTATTCTCTACCTGAATCGTGAAATAATTTTTTTGGAATTAGTGTCCCTTGAAGTAATCATGTCTAAAATCCAGCAATATCCCTCATAACATCACCATCACTGAGTGCACCTACTTAGGCACTAGACAGTGGCTGATCTGAACATGAACAAAAAAAAAGTAACTAAAACAAGGGACTGTGAAACAGAGCTTCATGGGAAATAAAAACAAGGTAATTATATCACATGACTAAACGTTTTATTGTTTTCTGTTTCTAATTTTACATGAACTGCTGATGTATATACTATGTACATATAAATGCAAAATTACTTCAAACATTTTTTGGTATGGATGGAGTCTGGTTGACAGGTGTCCAAAATTCAACTAGACAGTCTAGTATTTTAGTAGTCTGTCCAGTCAAATCTTTTAAAAAATACTGGACTCTTAAATGTTCACTTCTCTTAAAGTATCTGAGTGTTAGTTAAATGTAAAAGGCCTCATATGCCTCAATGAATTACAAATACAGGTAGCCCTCAGTTTACGCCGGGGTTAGGTTCCAGGAGGAATGGTTGTAAATCGAAACCGTTGTAAATTGAAACCCAGTTTATAATGTAAGTCAATGAGAAGTGAGGGAGTTAGGTTCCAGGCCTCTCTCAAAATTGTCATCATAAGTAACACCTAATACATTATTTTTAAAGGTTTGAAATGAAAACTTTAAATGCTAAATAGCATTATAAACCTAATAATATAGATTGTATCATCATCAAACTAAGTTTAATGATCAAAAACATTTGCTAAACATCACCTAATAAAATAATTACACAACAGATTGCTTCATCATCATCAAACTAAGTTTAATGAACAAAAACGTTTTTTACTTGCATTTTTCTGCAAACAATTCTCTGCATTGTTAGCATGTTAGATAATATTGGTTCTGCACCTATTCTATGCATTTCAATATGCAGTGATTAATAGGCAGTTAGGCACCATCATCTCAAGCAACTGGACAGGAAGATAATAGGGAAGTGGCTGCTAAATCTTGTTTGCTCGATAGCTCTGGTCTGATCTGTGTACACAGATCAATTTCAGGCTGTTAAACTAGCTTAACTTTGCTGAAACACAAACGGACAGCTCCACCTACTGGCTATTTTAATTAGTGCACTGATTTTTAATGCATTTCAATAGCAGTCCCATGACTGAAAAAAAAGGTTGTTATTCTGAACCGGTGTAAACCGAGGGCCACCTGTAGATCCAAAAGAAGTGAGGGCCCAGTCAAGGGGGTCAGATTACTACTGTGTACGTTTGTCAGTTGGCAGCCAAAGTGATACAATTATTGATTTGTATGTTACTGGCAGCCAAGGGTAAAATTACTGCTCAGTTGTAAAAAATATACACTGAAGG
Source organism: Bombina bombina (assembly GCF_027579735.1). Taxonomy (NCBI): domain Eukaryota; kingdom Metazoa; phylum Chordata; class Amphibia; order Anura; family Bombinatoridae; genus Bombina; species Bombina bombina. The sequence goes on from NC_069502.1 coordinate 1,160,110,728, forward strand.
ATCAAGAGTGGTGAGTGACTAAGGTGGAGCTTTTGAGGGGTGCAATTGTGTGTCCCACAGACCTTTGTGCCCAGTCACCTTCAGGTTGTCCAGTGTTTGTATAGAGAACAGCTGGCAATTCTACTGGTGGAGTATAGAAAGGTGATCCAGACATGGGGGGCAGTAGGAGAGAAGAATCAAGATTCTTAGGGCTCTATTTATCATTCATTTTAGAATTAGGACTTTCAATTCTCCTATGAGCTCGCCGCATCTCGCCCTTGCAAAGGCGCACATGTGCGCCAATATTTATCATTAAACCGGTAGTATTTTAACGCTAATTTCCATTATCGAGATGCGGCGGATTAATGATAAATCTCGCCGCAATTTTTTAGAATGCGCCTTATTTATCATTAAAACAGCTTTCAATGTAGAGTATTTCGAGCCAATAATGTTTATATCAATTTTTAATTTTTTTTATCCTTTATTTTTTAATAACTAATATATTAATACTTTTCTAAATTGTTTAATCCATTTGAATATAATCTGCCTTGCATTACATCCTCAATATTTAATTGACATATATTCATTTTGTTTTTAAAATATTGATTTGTAATATATATATATATATATATATATATATATATATATATATATATATATATATATATATATATATATATATATATGCATGTATATGTTTTTATCTCATAGCTGACATGATGCAAGCCCCCTTGGCATGACCCACATGACACATGACTATTGCAAAAGTGTTTCTATGGACAGTAAATTATTGCGATTGGACCTTTATTAATATGAATAAAATTTTAAATTTCTTTTCTTGTGAAATGTCTTTTTTGTAAATAATCTTATTTTAAACTAAACATAGTTTGGTTCATATGCTAATTTCATGGCTGCCTCTTATCACAGGCTTTTGAAATATCTTTTCAAAAGAGTTTGAAATTACACGTTGGCCATATAGATAACACTGTGTTTAGGCACCGGGGGTTATTTAAGATTTACTACAAAAACAATGCTAATGCAAGAGAATAGATAGAAATAGCGGCCAAAATAAAAAAAAACTCCATTTTCTATGAAGAAAATAAGGGAGTAAATTCAAAGTTCTCCTACATGGTTATGGAGTATTTTCACGGTCGGATTTCTAGGAGAATTATAGGTTCTCCTTTGGCGCAAAATAATGATAAATATGATTTTCGGCGATTCGTTGGGAGTATTTCTAAAAATACGACCGAAATACATTGTTTTTTGGCTGTATTTGGCGCACCTGTGCGCCTTGGCGAGAGCGAAAAACTGGTTGCATTTTTAGGTCGTATTACAGCTTTTTTTGGGCGTAAAATGTGTTGATAAATCGGAGAATAAATCCGACAGAGTAATTATAGGCGCAAAAGTAGGAGAATTATGATGATAAATAGAGCCCTTATAGAGGACTAGAGAGTGTTTGTAATAGTCTGTATTGAATTGTATCTCTCTGTCATTAATTGTATGCTTTTGGATGTAAGTTAATTAGTTAACTAGATGTATTAGTGCAATTATGTAATAAGATTGTTACACGTAACAGTTTAGTCTTGGCAAAAGACAAATTTATTTTTGAGGAAAAAAAATTAAATATATTATAAATATATATAGACAAACACATCAAAACACATTATTATAAAGTGTTGCACTCAAATATACAGTGTCTGATAAAAAAATAAAAATACATTTTTAAGGGTTAAAAGGGAAATGGTATATGGCAATGTATTTGTCTGGAAAGGGCTATGATATATATATACACATAGTTTTGCTGAGAAACACTTTACACATTACAATACCTATATATGTTCAGCAGGGGGAGCCATTAACACTTTACAATACAAAAACTGGGTATCCTCAGTAAATGGAAATTAGAATAAAGGTTTGTGAGACTGACTAAGTGATTAATTGGTTTGTCTTTCAGACTAATGATTGTCAATTATTGTCTCACAGAATTGAAGTATAAGTTGTAGACTACAAAAGGTCCAGACTAATACATCACAGTATTGTCCAACTAGGTGTTATTTGTAATACAAAGGACCCAAACTCACAAATGACACCTGGTTACCTGGTTTGTACCCAAAGTAACTGGAAACTTGTTTAAGTGACAGTGAAGGAATGAAACATACACTGATTACTGATTAGTTGACTCTTGTTTATTAAAAGTGGTTATTATAAATATAGGGTCATGATTTCCTTTATTAATCAAAAAGGCCCTAATCATGCTATTTTAAGTAATATGTACTATCTCCTTCTGATAGTAATCAGTCATTAGGGTGCAAGTATGCAGTAACAGTGAACCTATTTAAAGGGACTGTAAACACAAAGAAAGTTATTACATTATGTCATAATATGTGTCCCCTTGAATGTGTGGGGTTTTTATGTTAATTTTCACCCATATTCTCGCTGTAAAAAGCATTTTTCCTTAAAGGGACACTGAACCCAATTTTTTTATTTCGTGATTCAGATAGAGCATGCAATTTTAAGCAACTTTCTAATTTACTCCTATTATCAAATTGTCTTCATTCTCTTAGTATCTTTATTTGAAATGCAATAATGTAAGTTTAGATGCTGGCCCATTTTTGGTGAACACACTAAGGCCTACTTATCAAGCCGTCAACCGCAAATACATTGGAATTCTGCAGCGTAATTGTGGAGAGCCTGATTCCCCTTAGTTATCAAAGCCTACAGACCGGCAAAAGTTGAAATCTGTTACGTAACATACGATCCGCCGGTCTCGGTCCGGTACAGATCGATGCTTACATCACTACAGATGTTCCGAATGGAAATTCGGCACTATCTGACAACTTTTGCTAGTTAACAAATATCTAACAGGCCCAGCGTACCTGCTTTTCAATCCACCGCCCTGGAGGTGGCGGATGCCTTAGAAATCAATGGGAGTCTGAAAGCAGTGAAAACTTATGTTCGCTGCTGCTCGATATCCCATTGATTCCTATGGGAGAATAAAAGTTATGTTTACACCTAACACCCTAACATGTACCTCGAGTCTAAATACCCCTAATCTGCCGCCCCCTACACCGCCACCACCTACATAATGTTATTAACCCCTATTCCACCGCTCCCGGACCCTGCCGCCACCTACATTATACTTATTAACCCCTACTCTACCGCCCCGACACCGCCGACACCTACATACAGTTATTAACCCCTCTTCCGCCGCTTCCAGACCCCGCCGCCACCTACATAAAGTTATTAACCCCTATCCCGCCACTCCCGGAGCCCACCGCAACTAAATAAATGTATTAACCTCTTAGGTTTTTTTAGTTAGGTTTTATTTGGGGGGTTGGTTGTGTGGGTGGTGGGTTTTATTGTTGGGGGGTATTTGTATTTTTTTTTTTACAGGTAAAAGAGCTGATTTATTTGGGGCAATGCCCAGCAAAAGGCCCTTTTAAGGGCCATTGGTAGTTTATTGTAGGTTAGGGGTTTTTTTTATTTTTGGGGGGGGGCTTTTTTATTTTCATAGGGCTCTTAGATTAGGTGTAATTAGTTTAAATCTTTGATCATTTCTTTTTTATTTTTTGTAACTTAGTGTTTGTTATTTTTTGTAACTTAGTGTTTGTTATTTTTTGTAACTTAGTTGTTAGTTTTTTGTAACTTTGAAATTTTTTATTGTAGATTTAAATTATTTGAGTAGGGTTAGGTGTTTAAATATATAATATAGTTAATTTAATTTGTAGTTTAATGTAATTTTAGTATAATAGTAAGGATAGATTAATTAGTAGTTTAATATAGTTTAATGTAATTTTAGTATAATAGGGTAGATTAATTAATAGTTTAATATAGTTTAATGTAATTTTAGTATAATAGGGTAGATTAATTAATAGTTTAATATAGTTTAATGTAATTTTAGTATAATAGGGTAGATTAATTAATAGTTTAATATAGTTTAATGTAAATTTAGTATAATAGGGTAGATTAATTAATAGTTTAATATAGTTTAATGTAAATTTAGTATAATAGGGTAGACTAATTAATAGTTTAATATAGTTTAATGTAATTTTAGTATAATAGTTAGGGTAGGTTAATTAATAGTTTAATATAGTTTAATTTAAATCTAAAGGTAAGTTTAAATTTATTATAAGATATGGATGAGTTAATATTTAATATAAAGTTAGCGGGTTGTTAGGTTTAGGGGTTAATAGTTTAATTTAGTTTATGGCGATGTGGGGGGCTGGCGGTTTAGGGGTTAATAGGTTTTAGTAAGTGGTAGTGATGTGGGAGGCCAGAGGTTTAGGGGTTAATACCTTTAGTTAGTTGCGGCGGGGTCCGGGAGCGGCGGGATAGGGATTAATAACGCGGCCGCGATGTTAGGCGATGTCAGGCGAGCGTATTGGTGCCGTCGAATGCAAGTAAGTTGAAGGCTTGATAAGTAGGCCTCACTGTGTTGTTCTTGCTGATTGGTGGATAAATTCACCCACCAATAAACAAGTGCTTTCCATGGTTCTGAACCAAACAAAAAAGCTTAGATGCCTTCTTTTTCAAATAAAGAAAGCTAGAGAACGAAGAAAAATTGATAATAGGAGTAAATTAGAAAGTTGCTTAAAATTGCATGCTCTATCTGAATCACGAAAGAAAAAATTTGAGTTCAGTGTCCCTTTAAGTGCATTATAGGGTGATACTGTCAATCAGAGGCCATTCAGTCTATGTCATTCACTTTAAAGTAATGGGCTCCTATATAGTATGAAGGCATCAGCCACTAAGAAGAGACAGATATTTTTTTTTTTTACAATAATTAAACATTTTATGGAGAACTACATTTTAATTTTAATGTCCCTTTAAAACCAACTTTAACATGTCTCAGATGTAACAATATGTACTTAAAGGGACAGTTTACTCCAGAATTGTTATTGTTTATAAAGATAGATAATCCCTTTATTATCGATTCGCCAGTTTTGCATAACCAACACAGTTATATTAATATAGGTTTTACCTCTGTAAATACACTATATATAAGCCTCTGCAGAATGCCCCCTTATTTCAGTTCTTTTGAAAGACTTGCATTTTAGCCAATCAGTGCTAATTCATCAATAACTCCACAGGAGTGAGCAGAATGTCATCTGTATGGCACACTAGAACTAGCGCTGTCTAACTGTGAAAAACTGTCAAATGCACTGAGATAAGAGGCAGCCTTCAAGGGCTGAAAAACTAGCCTATGAGCCTATCTAGGTTTAGCTTTCAATAAAGAATACCAAGGGAACAAAGCAAATTTTATGATAAAAGTCAATTGGAAAGTTGTTTAAAATTGTATGTCCTATCTGAATCATGAAATTTTCATTTTGACTAGACTGTCCCTTTAATAAAGTGTGTCTAACAAATGAGAGCATGTCATTTATGCATGTCACTATAAATTTCCTTTAAAGGGACATTAAACACTAAACAAATGCACGATAGAATAAAGCATTCAAAGAAAAGATTAGTCTGAGACTAACAAGTAGATGTATTTATTTAAAGATTCATTAGCTGTTTAAACATTAATAAAATAAGTGTTAAGTTTTAGTGTCTCTAAAACAATGGGAGCTGCCATGTTGTAACTTAGGTTACCTTCTCTGCTGTGGCCAATTAGAGGCAGTTATAAATAGGTCACTAGAGTGTTCAGCCAATGGCTGTGTGGAATAGAACTGTGTTTTGCACTTCCATTTCTAACAGGAACTGAAAAGCTCACAATTTCAGAATGGCATTACAGGAAAAGGGGACAAAATAAATAATGAAAGTATATTGCAGAGTTTTTTATATATGCAATTTATCATTTTATATTATCATATAAAGGTGTTTAATGTCCCTTTAAATATGCCTTTGGTAAAGATTACACTTTGCTCCAGTCTCTTTCACTTTGGAACAGTATCCTAATATCCCCAAGTGCCATTCATTTCAATCTGTTATGTATCTTTGTGGTACTGTGGTACACTCATGTTATTTCTGTCTGATTTGGGTTTTGCGTGTTGTGCAGGTATGTTCTATTGTTTTTGCATTTGTGAGGATATTGTGCTATGCATATATGCCATATCCCCTTTATCTGTATACTGCATGCATGATGTAACTGTGATAGGGGACTTGCGTGTGTGTTTTGTGTGTAAAACTAGGTGTACATATTGTATTAAAAATACTATTTGTTTTCAATGGCTTGTTATACCAACAGCACACTGGGAGTGCAATTTCTTATGCTGGCTATGTTTACTAAACTTCTCTATAGCCAATACCTGAGTATTGAAATTTTCAGTAAAGGTGGGGAAATCACAGGTAAAAGCCGTTTTTTCAAATGACAAAATAAAGTTAAACAAGCTATTTGTAAACAATGTAATACACCCCAGTAGGTAAAATATATAGGGCTAGATTACAAGTACTAACTCCGCTGGAAGTAAGCTTTTTGCGCTCGTATTACATGTTGAAAGTAAACTGTTTTCGCTTGCGCGTTAACCTGACTAGACATGAAAATATTAATATTTTACATTCCATTGTTCTTCGCATAGCAGAATATTTTCTATTTATTTATAAATACATACTAGTCCTAAAGCTCGTGTACACGGGCCATTTTTTGCAGTACAGCGGTCCCACCCCTTGCTCTCTCTCTATCCCCTCTCTCTTTTGCTCTCTCTTTCCCCCCTCTCTTTTGCTCTCTCTTTCTCTCCTCTCTTTTGCTCTCTCTCCCCTCTCTTTTACTCTCTCTCTCCTCCTCTTTTACTCCCTCTCTCTCTCCCCCTCTCTTTTGCTCTCTCTCTCCCCCCTCTCTTTTGCTCTCTCTTCCCCTCTCTTTTGCTCTCTCTCTCCCCCTCTCTTTTGCTCTCTCTCTCCCCCCTTTCTTTTGCTCTCTCTCCCCCTCTTTTGCTGTCTCTCTCCCTCTCTTTTGCTCTCTCTCTTCCCCCCTCTCATTTACTCTCTCTCTCCTCTCGTTTGCTCTCTCTCCCTCACTTTTGCTCTCTCTCCCCCTATCTTTTGTGCTCTCTCCCCCTCTCTTTTGTGCTCTCTCCCCCTCTCTTTTGCGCTCTTTCCCCCTCTCTTTTGCGCTCTCTCCCTCTCTCTTTTGCACTCTCTCCCCCTCTCTTTTGTGCTCTCTCCCCCTCTCTTTTGTGCTCTCTCCCCCCCTCTCTTTTGCGCTCTCTCCCCCCTCTCTTTTGCGCTCTCTCCCCCTCTCTTTTGCGCACTCTCCCCCTCTCTTTTGCGCACTCTCCCCCCTCTCTTTTGTGCACTCCCCCCTCTCTTTTGTGCTCTCTCCCCCCTCTCTTTTGTGCTCTCTCCCCCCTCTCTTTTGCTGTTTCTCTCCCCCCTCTCTTTTGCTGTCTCTTTCCCCTCTCTCTTTTGCTGTCTCTCTCCCCCCTCTCTTTTGCTGTCTCTCTCCCCCCTCTCTTTTGTGCTCTCTCCCCCTCTCTTTTGCTGTCTCTCTCCCCTCTCTTTTGCTGTCTCTCTCCCCCCTCTCTTTTGCTGTCTCTCTCCCCCCTCTCTCTTTTGCTGTCTCTCTCTCCCTCTCTCTATCCCCCCTCTTCTGCTCTCTCTATCCCCCCTCTTTAGAGCTCTCTGTCTCTTGGCAGCCGGCCCCAGCACCTGGCCCCGCCCAGCCCGTGTCACGCCCCGCCACACCCACATCACATCCCGCCCGGCTACGCAGACGTGGCACCCGCCGCCCACGCCCGAGGGGGGCGAACCTCATTTCCCAAGGTTCACTTGGGGTGGATGCCAGAGGATCGGCGGGGCGCCTTCCTTGAACCCTCCAGACAGAGGCAACAAATATAGTGTAGATGGGGGAACTACATTACATCAGGCTTTACCCACAGGCACTTGGGTAATGTCAGGCACCACCATTAAACAAAATTAATTTTAATATTAATACAGTTTTCTGAATATTATAGTGAAGTGTAGCAAAGTGTACAAAAATTACTACAAATAAGTAATAGAAAACATCATATTATTATATATAATTATTGTTATAGATCATTTTATGCCACACAATATGTATAGAAAAAAAATCACATCACTCACACACAAGGAATTGTTTATTTTATTATCATGAATTAAGAGCACTCTGTGAACAACAGATTTTCTCCGAGAAAATTTCATAATACACTAAATAGAGACAATTAAAATTGTGTATTTTAATATTTTGTCACCAATAATATGTTGTTTTACAGGGAGTGCAGAATTATTAGGCAAGTTGTATTTTTGAGGATTAATTTTATTATTGAACAACAACCATGTTCTCAATGAACCCAAAAAACTCATTAATATCAAAGCTGAATAGTTTTGGAAGTAGTTTTTAGTTTGTTTTTAGTTATAACTATTTTAGGGGGATATCTGTGTGTGCAGGTGACTATTACTGTGCATAATTATTAGGCAACTTAACAAAAAACAAATATATACCCATTTCAATTATTTATTTTTACCAGTGAAACCAATATAACATCTCAACATTCACAAATATACATTTCTGACATTCAAAAACAAAACAAAAACAAATCAGTGACCAATATAGCCACCTTTCTTTGCAAGGACACTCAAAAGCCTGCCATCCATGGATTCTGTCAGTGTTTTGATCTGTTCACCATCAACATTGCGTGCAGCAGCAACCACAGCCTCCCAGACACTGTTCAGAGAGGTGTACTGTTTTCCCTCCTTGTAAATCTCACATTTGATGATGGACCACAGGTTCTCAATGGGGTTCAGATCAGGTGAACAAGGAGGCCATGTCATTAAATTTTCTTCTTTTATACCCTTTCTTGCCAGCCACGCTGTGGAGTACTTGGACGCGTGTGATGGAGCATTGTCCTGCATGAAAATCATGTTTTTCTTGAAGGATGCAGACTTCTTCCTGTACCACTGCTTGAAGAAGGTGTCTTCCAGAAACTGGCAGTAGGACTGGGAGTTGAGCTTGACTCCATCCTCAACCCGAAAAGGCCCCACAAGCTCATCTTTGATGATACCAGCCCAAACTAGTACTCCACCTCCACCTTGCTGGCGTCTGAGTCGGACTGGAGCTCTCTGCCCTTTACCAATCCAGCCACGGGCCCATCCATCTGGCCCATCAAGACTCACTCTCATTTCATCAGTCCATAAAAGCTTAGAAAAATCAGTCTTGAGATATTTCTTGGCCCAGTTTTGACGTTTCAGCTTGTGTGTCTTGTTCAGTGGTGGTCGTCTTTCAGCCTTTCTTACATGTCTCTGAGTATTGCACACCTTGTGCTTTTGGGCACTCCAGTGATGTTGCAGCTCTGAAATATGGCCAAACTGGTGGCAAGTGGCATCTTGGCAGCTGCACGCTTGACTTTTCTCAGTTCATGGGCAGTTATTTTGCGCCTTGGTTTTTCCACACGCTTCTTGCGACCCTGTTGACTATTTTGAATGAAACGCTTGATTGTTCGATGATCACGCTTCAGAAGCTTTGCAATTTTAAGAGTGCTGCATCCCTCTGCAAGATATCTCACTATTTTTGACTTTTCTGAGCCTGTCAAGTCCTTCTTTTGACCCATTTTGCCAAAGGAAAGGAAGTTGCCTAATAATTATGCACACCTGATATAGGGTGTTGATGTCATTAGACCACACCCCTTCTCATTACAGAGATGCACATCACCTAATATGCTTAATTGGTAGTAGGCTTTCGAGCCTATACAACTTGGAGTAAGACAACATGCATAAAGAGGATGATGTGGTCAAAATACTAATTTGCCTAATAATTCTGCACTCCCTGTATAACTTGTTTGTAGTAATTTTTGTACACTTCGCTACACTTCACTATAATATTCAGAAAAAATATTAATATTAAAATTAATTTTCTTTAAGCCAATTCACTAATACTAGTACTATAATGAATAAATAAAGCATAAATAACTCCTATAATAATCCCAATTTCTCTATATAATGTTACGAAAATGAGATACAAGTAATCAATAATATTGTCAAATATTTTTGACAATTGCCCTTACTTGACCCCAATCATTATTATCTACAAATATACAATTAATAATATAACCAATCGCTAAAATAAACTGCAGTCGATGTAGTGATTTATTTAAATAAAAAAATAATAATTATCATTAAAGGGACAGTCAAGTCCAAAAAAACATTAATGATTCAAATAGGGCATGTAATTTTAAACAACTTTCCAATTTACTTTTATCACAAATTTTGCTTTGTTCTCTTGGTATTCTTAGTTGAAAGCTAAACCTAGGAGGTTCATATGCTAATTTCTTAGACCTTGAAGTCCGCCTCTGCATTTAGCAGTTTTTCACCACTAGAGGGCGTTAGTTCATGTGTTTTGTATTGATAACATTGAGCTCATCCAGGAGTGAGCACTGATTGGCTAAAATTCAAGTCTGTCAAAAGAACTGAAATAAGGGGGCAGTCTGTAGAGGCTTAGATACAAGGTAATCCCAGAGGTAAAACGTGTATTATTATAACTGTGTTAGTTATGCAAAACTGGGGAATGGGTAATTAAGGGATTATCTATCTTTTGACTGTTGACTGTCCCTTTAAATTATCAATCTCAGAAAATATAATATAAGTATACAACTTATGTCAGCCAAAGAATTGCTACAGATCCAAAGGATGCTGAAGATATGACAGGGATTGTAAAAACTTGTGACGTCACAATAACGGATCTCACAAGACTTCACAGCCTTAAATCCCCCAGAGGACAGCGCACCTCATGCTTTTGATAAAGCCGTTAAGGGGAAACATGTCAAGGGCAGGTGGGAGTTTGTTGGGGCTCCTTTATTTTTAAACCAGTTCTCTGACTAAAAAACAATAATAATGAAGTAGACTAATGCATAGCTGACATGCTGAATAATACTTATTTATTATTAATTTAACTGCTCTGCCAGTATCTAGCAGCGTGTCGGGAGGGACACTATTCAACCTCAGACACGGCTGTTGATCAACAAAGCTTATTATTGCTTAGAATCTAATGGTCTTTAGTGCGGTATTACCCTGCTATTAGACTCTCATTTAACTGTTGCCATTATACATTGCAGTACTTATCGCTACAATATAGCAAAGTCTTTGAACTGATTACCAGAGTGCTACAAGTGTATTCTTTGACAGATAGGGGAGATCCTCTTTCTTTCCCTCTAGCTCAATGCTTTCCAAACTGTGTGTCGTGACGGATTAGTGTGTCGGCGGCAGTGTGTAGTTGTGTCCCTGCTTCAGCACAATTTTTTTTTAATTTACCTTTTTATTTTACTTTTTCTTTTGGTTTCCGACATCCCTCCTGCCTGCTACACATATCACTTGATTGACACGTGATTAATACCTAGTGGGTCACAGATCATCTTAACCTACATATAGTCAGTGAGTGGGACAGCAGTGTGTTTGCAGTGTGGGCAGTAGTCAGTCGGACTCACAGAGCTCTGAGGGCGGCAGCTTAAACGCTGAGCTGAAGTCAGAAGTCAAAGTGTTTTTTTTTGCAGCTAGCTCCCAGTAGTGCATTGCTACTCCTACTCTTGATCTATGGATAGGAAGTGGAAGCTTAAAAATGCAAGTTAGTTAACCTCCTGTTTGCTAGTACAACTGAATTACTGTGTTGCGAAATTATGTAGGTCTAAAAAGTGTCACCAATATGAAAAGTTTAGAAAGCTCTGCTCTAGCTGTTTTCTGTAAATAAATACATTTATACACATAAATACATAAATACATATACACACACATCTAAACATATATATAAATAACTGTATATATATATATATATATATATATATATATATATATATATATATATATATATATACATACATAGACATATTTAGACTAGACATGTGCAATGCTAAGAAAAATTGTTTTGTTTTGTTTTCATTAGTTAACCCCTTAATGACCGAGGACGTGCAGGGTACGTCCTCAAAAAAAAGGCAGTTAATGCCTGAGGACGTACCCTGCACGTCCTCTGTGTGGAAAGCAGCTGGAAGCGATCCTGATCGCTTCCAGCTGCTTTCCGGTTATTGCAGTGATGCCTCGATATGGAGGCATCCTGCAATAACCTTACATGGCCTTCCGGTGCAGAGAGAGCCACTCTGTGGCCCTCTCTGCACCGGACATCGATGGCCGGTATCGTTGGTGGGTGGGAGCCGGCTTGGGAGGCGGGTGGGCGGCCATCGGTGTGTGCTGCTTAGTCAAGGGGGGCGGGATCGGGGGCGGGAATGTTAGGGGGCGCGCGCGGGCGCGCGCGCGTGCACGGAGGGTGGCGGGCGGGCGCGTGCACGGGCGGGAGCGGGTGGGAACCGCTACACTACGGCAAAGAAATGCCCAAATCTTTAATAAGAAATGCCCAAATCTCACAAAAAGAGATCGTGGAGGGGTGGGGGGTTGGTTTGGTGTGGGGGGAAGCTACACTACAGAAAAAATTAGTAAAAATAAAAAAAAAAGCATGTTTTCTTCTAAACTGGGTACTGGCAGACAGCTGCCAGTACCCAAGATGGCGCAGATTAAGTTAGAGTGGGAGGGTTATAGAGCTGTTTGGGGGGGATCAGTGAGGTTAGGGGCTAAGGGGGGATAGTACACAGCAGCATATGTAAATATGCTTTTTTTAAAACACACAAAAAAAACCAAATATAGCTTTTATTTTAGTACTGGCAGACTTTCTGCCAGTACTTAAGATGGCGGGGACAATTGTGGGGTGGGGGAGGGAAGAGAGCTGTTTGGGAGGGATCAGGGGGTCTGATGTTTCAGGTGGGAGGCTGAGCTCTACTCTAAATGTGATATTAACCCTGCAAGCTCCCTACAAGCTACCTAATTAACCCCTTCACTGCTAGCTATAATACACGTGTGATGCGCAGCGGCATTTAGCGGCCTTCTAAATACCAAAAAGCAACGCCAAAGCCATATATGTCTGCTATTTCTGAACAAAGGGGATCCCAGAGAAGCATTTACAACCATTTGTGCCATAACTGCACAAGCTGTTTGTAAATGATTTCAGTGAGAAACCTAAAATTGTGAAAAATGTTACGTTTTTTTTAATTTGATCGCATTTGGCGGTGAAATGGTGGCATGAAATATACCAAAATGGGCCTAGATCAATACTTGGGGTTGTCTACTACACTACACTAAAGCTAAAATTACCCCAAAAAGCTCCCTACATGCTCCCTAATTAACCCCTTCACTGCTGGGCATAATACACGTGTGGTGCGCAGTGGCATTTAGTGGCATTCTAATTACCAAAAAGCAACACCAAAGCCATATAAGTCTGCTATTTCTGAACAAAGGGGATCCCAGAGAACAATTTACAACCATTTGTGCCATAATTGCACAAGCTGTTTGTAAATAATTTCAGTGAGAAACCTAAAGTTTGTGAAAAAATTTGTGAAAAAGTGAACAATTTTTTTTATTTGATCGCATTTGGCGGTGAAATGGTGGCATGAAATATACAAAAATGGGCCTAGATCAATACTTTGGGATGTCTACTAAAAAAAAATATATATATGTCAATAGATATTCAGAGATTCTTGAAAGATATTAGTGTTCTAATGTAACTAGCGCTAATTTTGAAAAAAAATGGTTTGGAAATAGCAAAGTGCTATTTGTATTTATTGCCCTATAACTTGCAAAAAAAGTAAAGAACATGTAAACATTGGGTATTTCTAAACTCAGGACAAAATTTAGAAACTATTTAGCATGGGTGTTTTTTGGTGGTTGTAGATATGTAACAGATTTTGGGGGTCAAAGTTAGAAAAAGTGTGTTTTTTTCCATTTTTCCTCATATTTTATAATTTTTTTTATAGTAAATTATAAGATATGATGAAAATAATGGTATCTTTAGAAAGTCCATTTAATGGCGAGAAAAACGGTATATAATATGTGTGGGTACAGTAAATGAGCAAGAGGAAAATTACAGCTAAACACAAACACCGCAAAAATGTAAAAATAGCCTTGGTCCCAAACGGACAGAAAATGGAAAAGTGCTGTGGTCATTAAGGGGTTAAATAAATAATTTAATTTCGGCAAATTAGTTATGTTAAGTTAAATCATTTTTTTCGGATCTGTCCGTTATTTCGGATCCACTCTTTATTCTTTATTCATATTCATTATTCTATTACAAGTTTCTAATAAAATAATGCATATGAATAAAGAATGGTTCCAAAAAAACGAAAGGATCCGAAAAAATGATAACAACATAACTAATAGGACGCCGATTGCCGAAACAAAATTATTTAAAGCCGCTGCTGCCACCCGCATCGCCGACACTAAATAAAGCTATTAACCCCTAAACCGCCGTCCCCCCACATCGACAATACTAACTAAACCTATTAACCCCTAAACCGCCGCCCCCACATAGCCGACACTAACTAAACCTATTAACCCCTAAAACGCAGTTTCCCGACATTGCCGACACTAACTAAACCTATTAACCCCTAAACCCCAGTTTCCCGATATCGCTGACACTAACTAAACCTATTAACCCCTAAATCACAGTTCGCCGACACTAACTAAAACACTAAATAAACCTATTAACCTCTAAACCGCAGCTCCCTACATCGCCAACACTAACTAAACCTATTAACCCCTAAACTGCTGCTCCCCACATCGCAACAACCTAAATTAAACTATATTAACTCCTAAACCTAACACCCCTAACTTTAACATAATTAAAATAGACCTAAATTAAAGTTACAATTATTAACTAACTACCTATTTAAAAAAAAATACAAATTTACCTGTGAAATAAAAATAAAACCTAAGCTAGCTACAATATAACTATTTACTAACTACCTAGTTAAAATAAATACAAACTTACCTGTGAAATAAAAATAAAATCTAAGCTTACACTAATAAAACCTAACATTACTAAAAATAAAAAACCTAACATTACTAAAAATAAAAAAACCTAACATTACTAAAAAATTAAAACTACAATTACAAAAATAATAAACACTAAAATAAAAAAAATAAAAAAATACCATTAAAAAAAATAACAAACGAAATTATCCAAAACATAAAAAATTATTCCTATTCTAATACTCCATTTTTAAAAAAAAAAAAACAACCCACCCCAAAATAAAAAAAACCTAATCTATAATAAACTACCAAGGGCCTTTTGTAGGGCATTGCCCTAAAGTTAACAGCTGTTTTGCAAAAAACAAACAAACACCCCCTAACATTACAACCCCCCACCCCCCAAACCCACAAAATAAAAATAAACCTAATCTACCCATTGCCAAGAAAAGGGCATTTGTATGGGCATTGCATTCAGCTCTTTTTCGGCCCATTGAAATAAAAAAAATGCCTAATATAAAAAAAAAAAACACCCCAAAAATAAAAAAATCCCATTACAAAAAATAACAAACGAAATAATCCAAAATAATAAAAATTATTTCTATTCTAGTACCCCGTTTAAAAAAAAAACACCCCACAATAAAAAACCCTAATCTATAATAAACTACCAATAGCCCTTAAAAGGGCCTTTTGTAGGGCATTGCCCTAAAGTTAACAGTTCTTTTGCTAAAAAAAATTACAACAAATACCCCTAACATTACAAAACCCCCAAACCCACAAAATTAAAAAAACCTAACTAAAAAATAATAATCTACCCATTGCCCTGAAAAGAGCATTTAAATGGTATTGCCCTTAAAAGGGCATTCAGCTCTTTTTTTGGCCATTAAAAATAGCCCTAATCTAAAAATAAAACACCCCAAAAAAACAAAAAAAATACCTAACACTAACCCCAAAATCGGTACTCACAGTTGCTGAAGACCGGCGAAAGATCTTCATCCCAGCAGCGAAGCATCTTCATCCAGGTGGCTCCATCTGTATCCATCGCGGGACCGGCATCTTCTATCTTCATCCCAGCGGAGGCAGAGCGGTCGGTGGATGTGCAGAGGTGAATGTCCAGGCGGAGTTCCATCGGTCCAACGTGAAGGTCCTCTTCATGCGATCGACTGCTGCACACTGAAGATTGAATGCAAGGTACCCCTTTTTTATTGGGGTACCGTTGCATTCCTATTGGCTGAAAAATTTAAATCAGCCAATAGGAATGAGAGCTGCTTAAATTCTATTGGCTGTTAAAATCAGCCATTAGGATTTAAGCAGCTCTCATTCCTATTGGCTGATTTGAATTTTTCAGCCAATAGGAATGCAAAGGTACCCCAATATAAAAGGGGTACCTTGCATTCAATCTTCAGTGTTGATCGCATGAAGAGGACCTCCACGTCGGACCGATGGAACTTTGCCTGGACCTCCACCTCCGCGCATCCACTGACCGCTCCACCTCCGCTGGGATGAAGATAGAAGATGCCGGTCCCGCGATGGACACAGATGGAGCCGCCTGGATGAAGATGCTTTGCCGCTGGGATGAAGATCTTTCGCCAGTCTTCAGCAAATGTGAGTACTGATTTTGGGGTTAGTGTTAGGTATTTTTTTATTGTTTTGGGGTGTTTTTTTTAGATTAGGGCTTTTTAATGGGCCAAAAGAGAGCTGAATGCCCTTTATGGTGCAGTAAAAGAGCTGAATGCCCTTTTAAAGGCAATGCCCATACAAATGCCCTTTTCAGGGCAATGGGTAGATTAGGATTTTTTAGTCTGATTTTTTTTATGTTGTGGGTTTGGGGGTTGAGGTTTGTAATTTTAGGGGGTGTTTGCCGTAATTTTTTTAGCAAAAGTGCTGTTAACTTTAGGGCAATGCCCTACAAAAGGCCCTTTTCTCCAACATTGGTGTGTCCGGTCCACGGCGTCATCCATTACTTGTGGGATATTCTCCTCCCCTACAGGGAAAGGCAAGGAGAGCACACAGCAAGAGCTGTCCATATAGCTCCCCCTCTGGCTCATCCCCCCAGTCATTCTCCTTGCCGCTCTGAACAACACTCTTAAGGGCTAAATCGATTGTTTATTTAAGTTTTTATTTAAAGTTTGAAGTGGATTTCACACTTTTATTATTTGGGGAACGTTTTTTATCACCAGGCACTAGTTAAGACACCTTCCCAGTCAGGAAGGGCCTTTCACTGTATTAGGCAGAGCCTCATTTTCGCGCCATTATTGTGCAGTTTCTTTTAAGTACAGTGCATGCAGATGCATGTGAGAGGGTCTGGTGTCCACTGAAAAAGTTCCTAGAAGGCTTGAAATACCCCCCTGGGATAGTTGAAGTCACAACAAACGGCTCCGGTTTCCACATTTTAAGGGTTAACAGCTTGAAAATTGGGGTGCAATACTTTGAATGCATTAAGACACTGTGGTGAAAATTTGGTAAAGATTGGATAATTCCTTCATAGTTTTTCACATATTCAGTAATAAAGTGTGCCCTGTTTAACATTTAAAGAGACAGTAACGGTTTTGTTTTAAAACGGTTTTTGTACTTTATTAACCAGTTTAAGCCTGTTTAACATGTCTGTACCTTCTGATAGATCATGTTCTGTATGTATGGAAGCCAATGTGGTTCCCCCTTCAAATATATGTGATAATTGTGCCATAGCGTCCAAACACAGTAAGGACAGTATTGTCACAAATAGTAAGGTTGCCCAGGATGATTCCTCAGATGAAGGAAGTAGAGATAGTTCTACATCTTCTCCTTCTGTGTCTATACCAGTTATGCCCGCGCAGGCGACCCCTAGTATTTCTAGCGCGCCAATGCTTGTTACTATGCAACAATTGATGGCAGTAATGGATAACTCCATAGCTAATATTTTATCCAAAATGCCAGCATTTCAGAGAAAGTGCGATTGCTCTGTTTTAAACACTGTAGAGCAGGAGGGCGCTGATGATAATTTTCTGTCATACCCTCACACCAGTCTGAAGTGGCAGTGAGGGAGGGTTTCTCAGATGGAGAAATTTCTGATACAGGAAGAATTTCTCAGCAGGCAGAACCTGATGTTGTGACATTTAAATTTAAATCAGAGCATCTCCGCGCATTACTTAAGGAGGTGCTATCTACTCTGGATGATTGTGACAATCTGGTCATCCCAGAAAACTTGTGCAAGATGGACAAGTTCCTAGAGGTCCCGGTGCACCCTGATGCCTTTCCGATACCTAAACGGGTGGCGGACATAGTGAATAAGGAGTGGGAGAAGCCAGGCATACCTTTTGTCCCTCCTCCTATATTTAAGAAATTGTTCCCTATGGTCGACCCCAGGAAGGACATATGGCAAACAGTCCCTAAGGTCGAGGGGGCAGTTTCTACACTAGCCAAACGCAAGACCATTCCCATTGAGGACAATTGTGCTTTCAAAGATCCTATGGATAAAAAATTGGAGGGTTTGCTTAAAAAGATTTTTGTACAGCAAGGTTACCTCCTTCAACCTATTTCATGCATTATTCCTGTCACTACAGCGGCGTGGTTCTGGTTCGAGGAACTGGAAAAGTCGCTCAGTAGGGAGACTCCGTATGAGGAAGTCATGGACAGAATTCACACACTTAAGTTAGCTAATTCCTTTATTTTAGACACCGCTTTGCAGTTAGCGAGATTAGCGGCAAAAAATTCAGGGTTTGCAATTGTGGCACCCAGAGCACTCTGGCTAAAGTCTTGGTCGGCGGATGTATCTTCCAAGACAAAATTGCTTAATATCCCTTTCAAAGGTAAGACCCTTTTTGGGCCAGAATTGAAAGAAATTATTTCAGACATCACTGGGGGAAAGGGCCATGCCCTCCCACAGGATAGGCCTTTCAAGGCTAAGAATAAGTCCAATTTTCGTTCCTTTCGCAATTTCAGGAACGGACCGGCTTCTAACTCGGCAGCCTCTAGACAAGAGGGTAACGCTTCCCAGACTAAACCAGCTTGGAAACCAATGCATGGCTGGAATAAGGGTAAACAGGCCAAGAAGCCTGCTGCTGCTACCAAGACAGCATGAAGGGGTAGCCCCCGATCCGGGACCGGATCTAGTAGGGGGCAGACTCTCTCTCTTTGCTCAGGCCTGGGCAAGAGATGTTCAGGATCCCTGGACACTAGAAATAGTCTCTCAGGGTTATCTTCTAGAATTCAAGGAACTACCCCCAAGGGGAAGGTTCCACATTTCTCACTTATCTTCAAACCAAATAAGTAGACAGGCATTCTTACATTGTGTAGAAGACCTGTTAAAGATTTGAGTGATACACCCAGTTCCAACTGTGGAACAAGTTCAGGGGTTTTTACTCAAATCTGTTTGTAGTTCCCAAAAAAGAGGGAACTTTCAGACCAATTCTGGATTTAAAAATTCTAAACAAATTTCTCAGAGTTCCATTGTTCAAAATGGAAACCATTCGAACAATTTTACCTACAATCCAGGAGGGTCAATATATGACTACCGTGGATTTAAAGGATGCGTATCTACATATTCCTATCCACAAAGATCATCATCAGTTCCGAAGGTTCGCCTTTCTGGACAAACATTATCAGTTCGTGGCTGTCCCATTCAGACTAGCCACTGCTCCAAGAATTTTCACAAAGGTGCTCGGGTCCCTTCTAGCGGTTCTAGGACCAAGGGGCAGTGGCACCTTATCTGGACGACATTCTAATGCAAGCGTCGTCTCTTTCCAAGGCTCATACAGACATTGTTCTAGCCTTCTCAGATCTCACGGGTGGAAGGTGAACGTAGAAAAGAGTTCCCTGTCTCCGTCGACAAGAGTTCCCTTTTTGGGAACAATAATAGATTTTTTTTAAATGAAGATCTTCCTGACAGAAGTCAGAAAGTCAAAGCTTCTAAACGCTTGTCAAGTTCTTCTCTCTATTCTGCAGTCTTCCATAGCTCAGTGCATGGAAGTAGTAGGGTTGATGGTTGCAGCAATGGACATAGTTCCTTTTGCTCTAATTCATTTAAGACCATTACAACTGTGCATGCTCCAGTAGACAGGATCACCTGTCTCAGGGAATGAGTTTCTACAGACCAAAGTGGGTCATTGTCACGACCGACGCCAGTCTATCAGGCTGGGGCGCGGTCTGGGATTCCCTGAAAACTCAGGGTTTATGGTCTCGGGAAGAGTCTCTTCTCCCGATCAACATCCTAGAACTGAGAGCGATATTCAATGCTCTCCGGGCTTGGCCTCATCTAGCAAAGGCCGGATACATAAGATTCCAGTCAGATAACATGACGACTGTAGCTTACATCAACCATCAGGGAGGAACAAGGAGTTCCTTGGCGATGAGAGAGGTATCCGAGATCATCAAATGGGCGGAGGATCACTCCTGCCACCTATCTGCAATCCACATCCCAGGAGTAGACAACTGGGAGGCGGATTATCTGAGTCGTCAGATTTTCTATCCGGGGGAGTGGGAACTCCACCCGGAGGTGTTTGCCCAGTTGACTCAATTATGGGGCATTCCAGACATGGATCTGATGGCATCTCGTCAGAACTTCAAGGTTCCTTGCTACGGGTCCAGATCCAGGGATCCCAAGGCCACTCTAGTGGATGCATTAGTGGCGCCTTGGTCGTTCAACCTAGCTTATGCGTTTCCACCGTTCCCTCTCCTTCCCAGGCTTGTAGCCAGGATCAAACAGGAGAAGGCCTCAGTGATTCTGATAGCTCCTGCGTGGTATACAGACCTGGTGAATATGTCATCGGCTCCACCATGGAAGCTACCTTTGAGACAGGATCTTCTAGTACAAGGTCCATTCGAACATCCAAATCTAATTTCTCTGCAGCTGACTGCTTGGAAATTGAACGTTTGATTTTATCCAAGCGTGGGTTTTCAGATTCAGTGATAGATACTCTGGTCCAAGCCAGAAAACCTGTGTCTAGAAAGATTTACCATAAAATATGGAAAAGATATATCTGTTGGTGTGAATCCAAGGGATTCTCCTGGAGTAAGATTAAAATGCCTAAGATCCTCTCCTTTCTCCAAGAAGGTTTGGATAAGGGATCGTCAGCGAGTTCTCTAAAAGGACAGATTTCTGCTTTATCTGTCTTGTTATACAAACGACTGGCAGCTGTGCCAGAGGTACAAGCTTTTGTACAGGCTTTGGTCAGAATCAAACCTGTTTACAGACCCTTGACTCCTCCTTGGAGTCTAAATTTAGTTATTTCAGTTCTTCAGGGGGTTCCGTTTGAACCCTTACATTCCATAGATATCAAGTTGCTATCTTGGAAAGTTCTGTTTTTGGTTGCTATTTCTTCTGCTAGAAGAGTTTCTGAATTATCTGCTTTGCAGTGTGATCCACCCTATCTGGTGTTCCATTCAGATAAGGTTATTTTGCGTACCAAGCCTGGTTTTCTTCCAAAAGTTGTTTCCAACAAGAATATTAACCAGGAAATAGTTGTTCCTTCTCTGTGCCCAAATCCAGTTTCAAAGAAGGAACGTTTGTTACACAATTTAGATGTAGTCCGTGCTTTAAAGTTCTATTTAGAAGCAACAAAGAATTTTAGACAAACATCATCCTTGTTTGTCGTTTACTCTGGTAAGAGGAGAGGACAAAAAGCTATTGCTACCTCCCTTTCTTTCTGGCTGAAAAGCATTATCCGATTGGCTTATGAGACTGCCGGACGGCAGCCTCCTGAACGAATCACAGCTCACTCCACTAGGGCTGTGGCTTCCACATGGGCCTTCAAGAACGAGGCTTCTGTTAATCAGATATGTAAGGCAGCGACTTGGTCTTCTCTGCACACTTTTGCCAAATTTTACAAATTTGATATTTTTGCTTCTTCAGAGGCTGTTTTTGGGAGAAAGGTTTTGCAAGCCGTGGTGCCTTCTGTTTAGGTAACCTGATTTGCTCCCTCTCTTCATCCGTGTCCTAAAGCTTTGGTATTGGTTCCCACAAGTAATGGATGACGCCGTGGACCGGACACACCAATGTTGGAGAAAACAGAATTTATGCTTACCTGATAAATTACTTTCTCCAACGGTGTGTCCGGTCCACGGCCCGCCCTGGTTTTTTAATCAGGTTTGAACATTTTTTCTTTTTCTTTATACACTACAGTCACCACGGCACCCTACAGTTTTCTCCTTTTTCTCCTAACCGTCGGTCGAATGACTGGGGGGCGGAGCCAGAGGGAGAGCTATATGGACAGCTCTTGCTGTGTGCTCTCCTTGCCTTTCCCTGTAGGGGAGGAGAATATCCCACAAGTAATGGATGACGCCGTGGGCCGGACACACCGTTGGAGAAAGTAATTTATCAGGTAAGCATAAATTCTGTTTTAAGGGCCCTTGGTAGTTTGTTATAGATTAGGGTTTTTTATTTTGGGGTGTTCTTTTTTTTTTTTAAACTGGGTATTAGAATAGGAATGATTTTTATTGTTTTGGATAATTTCATTTGTTATTTTTTGTAATGGTAGTTTGTTTTTTAATTTTTGTAATTTTAATGTTTATTATTTTTTGTAGTTTTAATTTTTTAGTAATGTTAAGTTTTTTTTATTTTTAGTAATGTTAGGTTTTTTATTTTTACTAATGTTAGGTTTTATTAGTGTAAGCTTAGGTTTTATTTTTATTTCACAGGTAAGTTTGTATTTATTTTAACTAGGTAGTTAGTAAATAGTTATATTGTAGCTAGCTTAGGTTTTATTTTTATTTTACAGTTAAGTTTGTATTTTTTTTTAAATAGGTAGTTAGTTAATAATTGTAACTTTAATTTAGGTCTATTTTAATTATGTTAAAAATAGGGGGTGCTAGGTTTAGGAGTTAATAGGTTTAGTAAGTGTTGGCGATGTGGGGGGCGGCGGTTTAGGGGTTAATAGGTTTAGTAAGTGTTGGCGATGTGGGGGGCGGCGGTTTAGGGGTTAATAGGTTTATTTTGTGTTTTATTTAGTGTTGGTGATGTGGGTGTACGGTGGTTTAGGGGTTAATAGGTATAGTTACTGTTGGCGATGTCAAGGAACTGCGGTTTAAGGGTTAATAGGTTTAGTTAGTGTCTGCGATGTTAGGGAACTGCGGTTTAGGGGTTAATAGGTTTAGTTAGTGTTGGCGATGTTTGGGAACGGCGGATTAGGGGTTAAAAGGTTTATTTAGTGTTTTAGTTAGTTTAGATGATGTCGGGGAACTGCGGTTTAGGGGTTAATAGGTTTAGTTAGTGTCGGCGATGTTGGGGAACTGTGGTTTAGGGGTTAATAGGTTTAGTTAATGTCGGCGATGTCGGGGAACTGCGTTTTAGGGGTCTTAGGGGTTAATAGGTTTAGTTAGTGTCGGCTATGTGGCTATGTGGGGTGCGACGGTTAAGGGGTTAATAGCTTTATTTAGTGATTCCGATAGTGTCGGCAATGCGATGGGAACTGCGGTTTAGATTAGAATAATGAAAAATTCAGAATATGAATAAAGAATAAAGAATGGATCTAATAATTCGGAAACTGATCTATTAATTTTTTGGGATTTTAGTTATGGTGCCGATTCGGAAATTCAGATTCATTCGAATCTCAGAATTGGCCAATATTCGGCCGAAAAAAAACGAAATTCGGCCAAAACAAATTGCACAAGTCTAATTTAGACATGTATGTATATGTATCTCAATGTTAAAGCCCTTTGCCTCATATCTTTGAGCCCTTATAACTTTTTTGTGTAATTGTTTTTTAATAATTTTTATTAGATGGTGTTATTATGCGCGTAACTGTACTTTGTAATGTATTTTTGAAGTGTTTTGTGACACTTTTTTGTTTTGCGAAACATTTAACCACAGGACTGGGTAATCATTCTAGAGTAAATCGCAATTGCGCTCAAGTGATTGGGTTTCTTTCAACTTGCAATATAAGTGGTAAACCCGACGTGCACAAACAAAAGCAATAAACCCCTTTTTGCTTGTGTGTGACTGTTAACGCGCCACTCGTAATCTGGCCAATAATTGGGAAAAATTTAAAGGGGAAAAAATTACAGAACACTGTCCCTTTAAGTACTAAAATGTTCAGTATAGGTGGGGATACAAATGACAAAATATAGGTAAATGAGTTATTACTAAGCAACTTAATACACTCCAGCAAGTAAAATGGATCATTGGGAACACATTAAAGGGAACAAAAAAAATCACAGTACACTGTACCTTTAATAGTATTCTGGTACCATAGAACCCAAGCATTCTACTGTGTAGCAGCTCTAAAAAAAGCCACTTTATCAACTATAATGAAAACTAAGGTTAGGAGTCCCCCTGTCCTGTTGATCATCTGATGTAAAGGGGGCTTGCAATTACCTGTCCTGTTGATCATCTGATGTAAAGGGGGCTTACAGTTACCTGTCCTGTTGATCATCTGATGTAAAGGGGGTTTACAATTACCTGTCATGTTGACCATCTGATGTAAAGGGGGCTTACAGTTACCTGTCCTGTTGATTATCTGATGTAAAGGGGGCTTACAATTAACTGTCCTGTTGATCATATAATGTAAAGGGGGCTTACAGTTACCTGTCCTGTTGATTATCTAATGTAAAGGGGGCTTACAATTACCTGTCCTGTTAATCATCTGATGTAAAGGGGGCTTACAATTACCTGTCCTGTTGACCATCTGATGTAAAGGGGATTAAAATTACCTGTCCTGTCGATCATCTTATGTAAAGGGGGCTTACAATTACCTGTCCTGTTGATCATCTAATGTAAAGGGGGCTTACAGTTATCTGTCCTGTTGATTATCTAATGTAAAGGGGGCTTACAATTACCTGTCCTGATGATCATCTGATGTAAAGGGGGCTTACAATTACCTGTCCTGTTGATTATCTAATGTAAAGGGGGCTTACAGTTACCTGTCTTTTTGATCATCTGATATAAAGGGGATTACAATTACCTGTCCTGTTGATCATCTGATGTAAAGGGGGCTTACAGTTACCTGTCCTGTTGATCATCTGATGTAAAGGGGGCTTACAATTACCTGTCCTGTTGACCATCTGATGTAAAGGGGGCTTACAGTTACCTGTCCTGTTGATTATCTGATGTAAAGGGGGCTTACAATTAACTGTCCTGTTGATCATAAAATGTAAAGGGGGCTTACAGTTACCTGTCCTGTTGATTATCTAATGTAAAGGGGGCTTACAATTACCTGTCCTGTTAATCATCTGATGTAAAGGGGGCTTACAATTACCTGTCCTGTTGACCATCTGATGTAAAGGGGATTAAAATTACCTGTCCTGTTGATCATCTGATGTAAAGGGGGCTTACAATTACCTGTCCTGTTGATCATCTAATGTAAAGGGGGCTTACAATTACCTGTCCGGTTGATTATCTAATGTAAAAGGGGCTTACAATTACCTGTCCTGTTGACCATCTGATGTAAAGGGGGCTTACAATTCCCTGTCCTGTTGAGCATCTGATGTAAAGGGGGCTTACAATTACCTGTCCTGTTTACCATCTGATGTAAAGGGGGCTTACAATTACCTGTCCTGTTGATTATCTTATATAAAGGGGGCTTACAATTACCTGTCCTGTTGATTATCTGATATAAAGGGGGCTTACAATTACCTGTCCTGTTGAGCATCTGATGTAAAGGGGGCTTACAATTACCTGCCCTGTTGAGAATCTAATGTAAAGGGGCTTACAATTACCTGTCCTGTTGATCATCTGATGTAAAGGGGGCTTACAATTACCTGCCCTGTTGATCATGTTATGTAAAGGGGACTTACAATTACCTGTCCTGTTGATCATGTGATGTAAAGGGGGATTACTATTACTTGTCCTGTTGATCATCTGAAGTAAAGGGGGCTTACAATTACCTGTCTTGTTGATCATCTAATGTAAATGGAGCTTACAATTACCTGTCCTGTTGATCATCTGATGTAAAGGGAGCTTACAATTACCTGTCCTGTTGATCATCTGATGTAAAGGGAACTTACAATTAGCTGTCCTGTTGATCATCTGATGTAAAGGGGGCTTACAATTACCTGTCCTGTTGATCATCTCATGTAAAGGGGGCTTACAATTACCTGTTCCAATGATCATCTGATGTAAAAGGGGCTTACAATTACCTGTCCTGTTGATCATCTGATGTAAAGGGAACTTACAATTAGCTGTCCTGTTGATCATCTGATGTAAAGGGGGCTTACAATTACCTGTCCTGTTGATCATCTGATGTAAAGGGAACTTACAATTAGCTGTCCTGTTGATCATCTGATGTAAAGGGGGCTTACAATTACCTGTCCTGTTGATCATCTGATGTAAAGGGGGCTTACAATTACCTGCCCTGTTGATCATGTGATGTAAAGGGGACTTACAATTACCTGTCCTGTTGATCATGTGATGTAAAGGGGGCTTACAATTACCTGTCCTTAGGATCATCAGATGTAAAAGGGGCTTACAATGACCTGTCCTGTTGATCATGTGATGTAAAGGGGGATTACTATAACTTGTCCTGTTGATCATCTGAAGTAAAGGGGGCTTACAATTACCTGTCCTATTGACCATCTGATGTAAAGGGGGCTTACAATTACCTGTCCTGTTGATCATCTGATGTAAAGGGGACTTACAATTACCTGCCCTGTTGATCATCTGATGTAAAGGGGGCTTAAAATTACCTGTCCCAATGATCATCTGATGTAAAAGTGGCTTACAATTACCTGTCCTGTTGATCATCTGATTTAAAGGGGGCTTACAATTACCTGTCCTATTGACCATCTGATGTAAAGGGGGCTTACAATTACCTGTCCTGTTGATCATCTGATGTAAAGGGGGCTTACAATTACCTGTCCTGTTGATCATCTGATGTAAAGGGAACTTACAATTACCTGTCCTGTTGATCATCTGATGTAAAGGGGGCTTACAATTACCTGCCCTGTTGATCATCTGATGTAAAGGGGGCTTACAATTACCTGTCCCAATGATCATCTGATGTAAAAGGGGCTTACAATTACCTGCCCTTTTGATCATCTGATGTAAAGGGAACTTACAATTAGCTGTCCTGTTGATCATCTGATGTAAAGGGGGCTTACAATTACCTGTCCTGTTGATCATCTGATGTAAAGGGGGCTTACAATTACCTGTCCTGCTGACCATCTGATGTAAAGGGGGCTTACAATTACCTGTCCTGTTGACCATCTGATGTAAAGGGGGCTTACAATTACCTGTCCTGTTGATTATCTGATATAAAGGGGGCTTACAATTACCTGTTCTGTTGAGCATCTGATGTAAAGGGGGCTTACAATTACCTGTCCTGTTGACCATCTGATGTAAAGGGGGCTTACAATTACCTGTCCTGTTAATTATCTTATATAAAGGGGGCTTGCAATTACCTGTCCTGTTGATTATCTGATATAAAGGGGGCTTACAATTATCTGTCCTGTTGAGCATCTGATGTAAAGGGGGCTTACAATTACCTGCCCTGTTGAGTATCTAATGTAAAGGGGGCTTACAGTTACCTGTCCTGTTCATCATCTGATGTAAAGGGGGCTTACAATTACCTGCCCTGTTGATCATGTGATGTAAAGGGGGATTACTATTACTTGTCCTGTTGATCATCTGAAGTAAAGGGGGCTTACAATTACCTGTCCTGCTGATCATCTAATGTAAATGGAGCTTACAATTACCTATCCTGTTGATCATCTGATGTAAAGGGGGCTTACAATTACCTGTCCCAATGATCATCTGATGTAAAAGGGGCTTACAATTACCTGTCCTGTTGATCATCTGATGTAAAGGGAACTTACAATTAGCTGTCCTGTTGATTATCTTATGTAAAGGGGGCTTACAATTACCTGTCCTGTTGATCATCTGATGTAAAGGCGGCTTACACTTACCTGTTCCAATGATCATCTGATGTAAAAGGTGCTTACAATTACCTGTCCTGTTGATCATCTGATGTAAAGGGAACTTACAATTAGCTGTCCTGTTGATCATCTGATGTAAAGGGGGCTTACAATTACCTGTCCTGTTGATAATCTGATGTAAAGGGAACTTACAATTAGCTGTCCTGTGGATCATTTGATGTAAAGGGGC
The DNA here is from genome assembly GCF_027579735.1 of Bombina bombina. Taxonomy (NCBI): domain Eukaryota; kingdom Metazoa; phylum Chordata; class Amphibia; order Anura; family Bombinatoridae; genus Bombina; species Bombina bombina. Next base: position 1,160,138,452 of record NC_069502.1, read on the forward strand.
TTACAATTACCTGTCCTGTTGATCATCTGATGTAAAGGGGGCTTACAATTACCTGTCCTGTTGATCATGTGATGTAAAGGGGGATTACTATTACTTGTCCTGTTGATCATCTGAAGTAAAGGGGGCTTACAATTACCTGTCCTGTTGATCATCTAATGTAAATGGAGCTTACAATTACCTATCCTGTTGATCATCTGATGTATAGGGGGCTTACAATTACCTGTCCCAATGATCATCTGATGTAAAAGGGGCTTACAATTACCTGTCCTGTTGATCATCTGATGTAAAGGGAACTTACAATTAAGCTGTCCTGTTGATCATCTGATGTAAAGGCGGCTTACAATTACCTGTTCCAATAATCATCTGATGTAAAAGGTGCTTACAATTACCTGTCCTGTTGATCATCTGATGTAAAGGGAACTTACAATTAGCTGTCCTGTTGATCATCTGATGTAAAGGGGGCTTACAATTACCTGTCCTGTTGATCATCTGATGTAAAGGGAACTTACAATTAGCTGTCCTGTTGATCATCTGATGTAAAGGGGGCTTACAATTACCTGTCCTGTTGATCATCTGATGTAAAGGGGGCTTACAATTACCTGTCCTGTTGATCATGTGATGTAAAGGGGGCTTACAATTACTTGTCCTGTTGATCATCTGATGTAAAGGGGGCTTACAATGACCTGTCCTGTTGATCATGTGATGTAAAGGGGGATTACTATTACTTGTCCTGTTGATCATCTGAAGTAAAGGGGGCTTACAATTACCTGTCCTATTGACCATCTGATATAAAGGGGCTTACAATTACCTGTCCTGTTGATCATCTGATGTAAAGGGGGCTTACAATTACCTGTCCTGTTGATCATCTGATGTAAAGGGGACTTACAATTACCTGCCCTGTTGATCATCTGATGTAAAGGGGGCTTACAATTACCTGTCCCAAATGATCATCTGATGTAAAAGGGGCTTACAATTACCTGTCCTGTTGATCATCTGATGTAAAGGGAACTTACAATTAGCTGTCCTGTTGATCATCTGATGTAAAGGGGGCTTACAATTACCTGTCCTGTTGATCATCTGATGTAAAGGGGGGCTTACAATTACCTGCCCTGTTGATCATCTGATGTAAAGGGGGCTTACAATTACCTCTCCTGTTCATCATCTGATGTAAAGGGGGCTTACAATTACCTGTCCTGTTGATCATCTGATGTAAAAGGGGCTTACAATTACCTGTCCTGTTGATCATCTGATGTAAAGGGAACTTACAATTAGCTGTCCTGTTGATCATCTGATGTAAAAGGGGCTTACAATTACCTGTCCTGTTGATCATCTGATGTAAAGGGGGCTTACAATTACCTGCCTGTTCATCATCTGATGTAAAGGGGGCTTACTATTACCTCTCCTGGTCATCATCTGATGTAAATGGGGCTTACAATTACCTGTCCTGTTGCTCATCTGATGTAAAGGGGGCTTACAATTTATCTGCCCTGTTGATCATCTGATGTAAAGGGGGCTTACTATTACCTGCCCTGTTCATCTTATGTAAATGGGGCTTAAAATTACCTGTCCTGTTGATCATCTGATATAAAGGGGATTACAATTACCTGTCCTGTTGATCATCTGATCTAAAGGGGGCTTACAGTTACCTGTCCAGTTGATCATCTGATGTAAAGGGGGCTTACAATTACCTGTCCTATTGACCATCTGATGTAAAGGGGGCTTACAATTACCTGCCCTTTTCATCATCTGATGTAAAGGGGGCTTACAATTACCTGTCCTGTTGATCATCTGATGTAAAGGGGGCTTACAATTACCTGCCCTGTTGATCATCTGATGTAAAGGGGGCTTACAATTACCTGTCCTATTGACCATCTGATGTAAAGGGGGCTTACAATTACCTGCCCTGTTCATCATCTGATGTAAAGGGGGCTTACAATTAACTGTCCTGTTGATAATCTGATGTAAAGTGGGCTTACAATTACCTGCCCTGTTCATCATCTGATGTAAAGGGGACTTACAATTACCTGTCCTGTTGATCATCTGGTGTAAAGGGGGCTTACTATTACCTGTGCCAATGAAAATTTGGTTTAAAGGGGGCTTACAGTTACCTGTCCTGTTTATAATCTGATGTAAAGGGGGTTTACTATTACCTGTCCTGTTGATCATCTGATGTAAATGGGGCTTACTATTACCTGTGCTGTTGATCATCTGGTGTAAAGGGGGCTTACTATTAACTGTGCCAATGAAAATCTGGTGTAAAGGGGGCTTTAAATTACCTGTCCTGTTGATAATCTGATGTAAAGGGGGTTTATTATTACCTGTCCTGTTGATCATCTGATGTAAAGGGGCCTTACAATTACCTGTCCTGTTTATCATCTGGTGTAAAGGGGGCTTACTATTACCTGTGCCAATGAAAATCTGGTGTAAAGGGGGCTTACAATTACCTGTCCTGTTGATCATCTGATGTAAAGGGGGCTTACAATTACCTGTCCTGTTGATCATCTGATGTAAAGGGGACTTACAATTACCTGCCCTGTTGATCATCTGATGTAAAGGGGGCTTAAAATTACCTGTCCCTATGATCATCTGATGTAAAAGTGGCTTACAATTACCTGTCCTGTTGATCATCTGATTTAAAGGGGGCTTACAATTACCTGTCCTATTGACCATCTGATGTGAAGGGGGCTTACAATTACCTGTCCTGTTGATCATCTGATGTAAAGGGGGCTTACAATTACCTGTCCTGTTGATCATCTGATGTAAAGGGAACTTACAATTACCTGTCCTGTTGATCATCTGATGTAAAGGGGGCTTACAATTACCTGCCCTGTTGATCATCTGATGTAAAGGGGGCTTACAATTACCTGTCCCAATGATCATCTGAAGTAAAAGGGGCTTACAATTACCTGCCCTTTTGATCATTTGATGTAAAGGGAACTTACAATTAGCTGTCCTGTTGATCATCTGATGTAAAGGGGGCTTACAATTACCTGTCCTGTTGATCATCTGATGTAAAGGGGGCTTACAATTACCTGTCCTGCTGACCATCTGATGTAAAGGGGGCTTACAATTACCTGTCCTGTTGACCATCTGATGTAAAGGGGGCTTACAATTACCTGTCCTGTTGATTATCTGATATAAAGGGGGCTTACAATTACCTGTCCTGTTGAGCATCTGATGTAAAGGGGGCTTACAATTACCTGTCCTGTTGACCATCTGATGTAAAGGGGGCTTACAATTACCTGTCCTGTTAATTATCTTATATAAAGGGGGCTTGCAATTACCTGTCCTGTTGATTATCTGATATAAAGGGGGCTTACAATTATCTGTCCTGTTGAGCATCTGATGTAAAGGGGGCTTACAATTACCTGCCCTGTTGAGTATCTAATGTAAAGGGGGCTTACAGTTACCTGTCCTGTTCATCATCTGATGTAAAGGGGGCTTACAATTACCTGCCCTGTTGATCATGTGATGTAAAGGGGGATTACTATTACTTGTCCTGTTGATCATCTGAAGTAAAGGGGGCTTACAATTACCTGTCCTGTTGATCATCTAATGTAAATGGAGCTTACAATTACCTATCCTGTTGATCATCTGATGTAAAGGGGGCTTACAATTACCTGTCCCAATGATCATCTGATGTAAAAGGGGCTTACAATTACCTGTCCTGTTGATCATCTGATGTAAAGGGAACTTACAATTAGCTGTCCTGTTGATTATCTTATGTAAAGGGGGCTTACAATTACCTGTCCTGTTGATCATCTGATGTAAAGGCGGCTTACACTTACCTGTTCCAATGATCATCTGATGTAAAAGGTGCTTACAATTACCTGTCCTGTTGATCATCTGATGTAAAGGGAACTTACAATTAGCTGTCCTGTTGATCATCTGATGTAAAGGGGGCTTACAATTACCTGTCCTGTTGATCATCTGATGTAAAGGGAACTTACAATTAGCTGTCCTGTGGATCATTTGATGTAAAGGGGGCTTACAATTACCTGTCCTGTTGATCATCTGATGTAAAGGGGGATTACTATTACTTGTCCTGTTGATTATCTGAAGTAAAGGGGGCTTACAATTACCTGTCCTGTTGATCATCTAATGTAAATGGAGCTTACAATTACCTATCCTGTTGATCATCTGATGTATAGGGGGCTTACAATTACCTGTCCCAATGATCATCTGATGTAAAAGGGGCTTACAATTACCTGTCCTGTTGATCATCTGATGTAAAGGGAACTTACAATTAAGCTGTCCTGTTGATCATCTGATGTAAAGGCGGCTTACAATTACCTGTTCCAATAATCATCTGATGTAAAAGGTGCTTACAATTACCTGTCCTGTTGATCATCTGATGTAAAGGGAACTTACAATTAGCTGTCCTGTTGATCATCTGATGTAAAGGGGGCTTACAATTACCTGTCCTGTTGATCATCTGATGTAAAGGGAACTTACAATTAGCTGTCCTGTGGATCATCTGATGTAAAGGGGGCTTACAATTACCTGTCCTGTTGATCATCTGATGTAAAGGGGGCTTACAATTACCTGTCCTGTTGATCATGTGATGTAAAGGGGGCTTACAATTACTTGTCCTGTTGATCATCTGATGTAAAGGGGGCTTACAATGACCTGTCCTGTTGATCATGTGATGTAAAGGGGGATTACTATTACTTGTCCTGTTGATCATCTGAAGTAAAGGGGGCTTACAATTACCTGTCCTATTGACCATCTGATATAAAGGGGCTTACAATTACCTGTCCTGTTGATCATCTGATGTAAAGGGGGCTTACAATTACCTGTCCTGTTGATCATCTAATGTAAAGGGGACTTACAATTACCTGCCCTGTTGATCATCTGATGTAAAGGGGGCTTACAATTACCTGTCCCAAATGATCATCTGATGTAAAAGGGGCTTACAATTACCTGTCCTGTTGATCATCTGATGTAAAGGGAACTTACAATTAGCTGTCCTGTTGATCATCTGATGTAAAGGGGGCTTACAATTACCTGTCCTGTTGATCATCTGATGTAAAGGGGGGCTTACAATTACCTGCCCTGTTGATCATCTGATGTAAAGGGGGCTTACAATTACCTCTCCTGTTCATCATCTGATGTAAAGGGGGCTTACAATTACCTGTCCTGTTGATCATCTGATGTAAAAGGGGCTTACAATTACCTGTCCTGTTGATCATCTGATGTAAAGGGAACTTACAATTAGCTGTCCTGTTGATCATCTGATGTAAAAGGGGCTTACAATTACCTGTCCTGTTGATCATCTGATGTAAAGGGGGCTTACAATTACCTGCCTGTTCATCATCTGATGTAAAGGGGGCTTACTATTACCTCTCCTGGTCATCATCTGATGTAAATGGGGCTTACAATTACCTGTCCTGTTGCTCATCTGATGTAAAGGGGGCTTACAATTTACCTGCCCTGTTGATCATCTGATGTAAAGGGGGCTTACTATTACCTGCCCTGTTCATCTTATGTAAATGGGGCTTAAAATTACCTGTCCTGTTGATCATCTGATATAAAGGGGATTACAATTACCTGTCCTGTTGATCATCTGATCTAAAGGGCGCTTACAGTTACCTGTCCAGTTGATCATCTGATGTAAAGGGGGCTTACAATTACCTGTCCTATTGACCATCTGATGTAAAGGGGGCTTACAATTACCTGCCCTTTTCATCATCTGATGTAAAGGGGGCTTACAATTACCTGTCCTGTTGATCATCTGATGTAAAGGGGGCTTACAATTACCTGCCCTGTTGATCATCTGATGTAAAGGGGGCTTACAATTACCTGTCCTATTGACCATCTGATGTAAAGGGGGCTTACAATTACCTGCCCTGTTCATCATCTGATGTAAAGGGGGCTTACAATTAACTGTCCTGTTGATAATCTGATGTAAAGTGGGCTTACAATTACCTGCCCTGTTCATCATCTGATGTAAAGGGGACTTACAATTACCTGTCCTGTTGATCATCTGGTGTAAAGGGGGCTTACTATTACCTGTGCCAATGAAAATTTGGTTTAAAGGGGGCTTACAGTTACCTGTCCTGTTTATAATCTGATGTAAAGGGGGTTTACTATTACCTGTCCTGTTGATCATCTGATGTAAATGGGGCTTACTATTACCTGTGCTGTTGATCATCTGGTGTAAAGGGGGCTTACTATTAACTGTGCCAATGAAAATCTGGTGTAAAGGGGGCTTTAAATTACCTGTCCTGTTGATAATCTGATGTAAAGGGGGTTTACTATTACCTGTCCTGTTGATCATCTGATGTAAAGGGGCCTTACAATTACCTGTCCTGTTTATCATCTGGTGTAAAGGGGGCTTACTATTACCTGTGCCAATGAAAATCTGGTGTAAAGGGGGCTTACAATTACCTGTCCTGTTGATCATCTGATGTAAAGGGGGCTTACAATTACCTGTCCTGTTGATCATCTGATGTAAAGGGGACTTACAATTACCTGCCCTGTTGATCATCTGATGTAAAGGGGGCTTAAAATTACCTGTCCCTATGATCATCTGATGTAAAAGTGGCTTACAATTACCTGTCCTGTTGATCATCTGATTTAAAGGGGGCTTACAATTACCTGTCCTATTGACCATCTGATGTGAAGGGGGCTTACAATTACCTGTCCTGTTGATCATCTGATGTAAAGGGGGCTTACAATTACCTGTCCTGTTGATCATCTGATGTAAAGGGGACTTACAATTACCTGTCCTGTTGATCATCTGATGTAAAGGGGGCTTACAATTACCTGCCCTGTTGATCATCTGATGTAAAGGGGGCTTACAATTACCTGTCCCAATGATCATCTGAAGTAAAAGGGGCTTACAATTACCTGCCCTTTTGATCATTTGATGTAAAGGGAACTTACAATTAGCTGTCCTGTTGATCATCTGATGTAAAGGGGGCTTACAATTACCTGTCCTGTTGATCATCTGATGTAAAGGGGGCTTACAATTACCTGTCCTGTTGACCATCTGATGTAAAGGGGGCTTACAATTACCTGTCCTGTTGACCATCTGATGTAAAGGGGGCTTACAATTACCTGTCCTGTTGATTATCTGATATAAAGGGGGCTTACAATTACCTGTTCTGTTGAGCATCTGATGTAAAGGGGGCTTACAATTACCTGTCCTGTTGACCATCTGATGTAAAGGGGGCTTACAATTACCTGTCCTGTTGATTATCTTATATAAAGGGGGCTTACAATTACCTGTCCTGTTGATTATCTGATATAAAGGGGGCTTACAATTATCTGTCCTGTTGAGCATCTGATGTAAAGGGGGCTTACAATTACCTGCCCTGTTGAGTATCTAATGTAAAGGGGGCTTACAGTTACCTGTCCTGTTCATCATCTGATGTAAAGGGGGCTTACAATTACCTGCCCTGTTGATCATGTGATGTAAAGGGGGATTACTATTACTTGTCCTGTTGATCATCTGAAGTAAAGGGGGCTTACAATTACCTGTCCTGTTGATCATCTAATGTAAATGGAGCTTACAATTACCTATCCTGTTGATCATCTGATGTAAAGGGGGCTTACAATTACCTGTCCCAATGATCATCTGATGTAAAAGGGGCTTACAATTACCTGTCCTGTTGATCATCTGATGTAAAGGGAACTTACAATTAGCTGTCCTGTTGATTATCTTATGTAAAGGGGGCTTACAATTACCTGTCCTGTTGATCATCTGATGTAAAGGCGGCTTACACTTACCTGTTCCAATGATCATCTGATGTAAAAGGTGCTTACAATTACCTGTCCTGTTGATCATCTGATGTAAAGGGAACTTACAATTAGCTGTCCTGTTGATCATCTGATGTAAAGGGGGCTTACAATTACCTGTCCTGTTGATCATCTGATGTAAAGGGAACTTACAATTAGCTGTCCTGTGGATCATTTGATGTAAAGGGGGCTTACAATTACCTGTCCTGTTGATCATCTGATGTAAAGGGGGCTTACAATTACCTGTCCTGTTGATCATGTGATGTAAAGGGGGATTACTATTACTTGTCCTGTTGATTATCTGAAGTAAAGGGGGCTTACAATTACCTGTCCTGTTGATCATCTAATGTAAATGGAGCTTACAATTACCTATCCTGTTGATCATCTGATGTATAGGGGGCTTACAATTACCTGTCCCAATGATCATCTGATGTAAAAGGGGCTTACAATTACCTGTCCTGTTGATCATCTGATGTAAAGGGAACTTACAATTAGCTGTCCTGTTGATCATCTGATGTAAAGGCGGCTTACAATTACCTGTTCCAATAATCATCTGATGTAAAAGGTGCTTACAATTACCTGTCCTGTTGATCATCTGATGTAAAGGGAACTTACAATTAGCTGTCCTGTTGATCATCTGATGTAAAGGGGGCTTACAATTACCTGTCCTGTTGATCATCTGATGTAAAGGGAACTTACAATTAGCTGTCCTGTGGATCATCTGATGTAAAGGGGGCTTACAATTACCTGTCCTGTTGATCATCTGATGTAAAGGGGGCTTACAATTACCTGTCCTGTTGATCATCTGATGTAAAGGGGGCTTACAATTACTTGTCCTGTTGATCATCTGATGTAAAGGGGGCTTACAATGACCTGTCCTGTTGATCATGTGATGTAAAGGGGGATTACTATTACTTGTCCTGTTGATCATCTGAAGTAAAGGGGGCTTACAATTACTTGTCCTGTTGATCATCTGATGTAAAGGGGGCTTACAATTACCTGTCCTATTGACCATCTGATATAAAGGGGCTTACAATTACCTGTCCTGTTGATCATCTGATGTAAAGGGGGCTTACAATTACCTGTCCTGTTGATCATCTGATGTAAAGGGGACTTACAATTACCTGCCCTGTTGATCATCTGATGTAAAGGGGGCTTACAATTACCTGTCCCAAATGATCATCTGATGTAAAAGGGGCTTACAATTACCTGTCCTGTTGATCATCTGATGTAAAGGGAACTTACAATTAGCTGTCCTGTTGATCATCTGATGTAAAGGGGGCTTACAATTACCTGTCCTGTTGATCATCTGATGTAAAGGGGGGCTTACAATTACCTGCCCTGTTGATCATTTGATGTAAAGGGGGCTTACAATTACCTCTCCTGTTCATCATCTGATGTAAAGGGGGCTTACAATTACCTGTCCTGTTGATCATCTGATGTAAAAGGGGCTTACAATTACCTGTCCTGTTGATCATCTGATGTAAAGGGAACTTACAATTAGCTGTCCTGTTGATCATCTGATGTAAAAGGGGCTTACAATTACCTGTCCTGTTGATCATCTGATGTAAAGGGGGCTTACAATTACCTGCCTGTTCATCATCTGATGTAAAGGGGGCTTACTATTACCTCTCCTGGTGATCATCTGATGTAAATGGGGCTTACAATTACCTGTCCTGTTGCTCATCTGATGTAAAGGGGGCTTACAATTTACCTGCCCTGTTGATCATCTGATGTAAATGGGGCTTACAATTACCTGTCCTGTTGATCATCTGATATAAAGGGGATTACAATTACCTGTCCTGTTGATCATCTGATCTAAAGGGGGCTTACAGTTACCTGTCCAGTTGATCATCTGATGTAAAGGGGGCTTACAATTACCTGTCCTATTGACCATCTGATGTAAAGGGGGCTTACAAGTACCTGCCCTGTTCATCATCTGATGTAAAGGGGGCTTACAATTACCTGTATTGGTGTGTTGGGTTAATAAACTATGCGCTGTGGGGGTAAAAGCTAGGGAGTCTCGAAGAAGTAATCTCACAAACTTCAAAGTGGGGGTAAAATCTGGATTGGATGAGACTCTTAAGCGCTTGTGCTTAATTACCCAATAAGGAAAGATAGTCTTACTATGTAGTTGGATTCAATGAGATCTATTTATTTTTAGAATTATAAATACATACAATAAAATTTAAAACAATAGAAATTGATTCTTAAAACAAATCTAACTGGTTGGCCAACCATACAGTGTGAATAAAATGATATAATATGTTTTCCAATCCCTGTTACTTAGTGTGTTATACAAACATATCTGTATATTTGAATTTTTGAATTTTGGTTTAATTGCAGATATTTTTTATGGATTTGATATAGTGGACTTGTGAAGAAGTATGGTATCCACAAAGAATATTCGCAATATTAATTCTTAATTACCATATTTACCATATTCGTTTGTTTAAAGCTGAACATACATAATTAAAATAGCGTCAATGGTATCAACAATATAATTAAAATAGCGTCAATGGTATCAACAATAGTAACAAATAATAAAAGTGAAACAAAAATAAAGTGATACAGTAAAAATCGTATAAGTTATGAAAGATAAAGTCTTTCTGCCGTGATCGTTAGAGTAATTGTTAATTGCTTTTTGTTAAAAGCGCTGTTGTTAAGTCCTCCGTGGGGATAGTATGTGCGGGCGTGCTGCAACACGTTTTTATCTAATTGCTATATATATTGCGATTATAAGTCACTGTTAAGTAGTTTTGGTTATCTGTCCTTCACATTAACTTCCTTAGTTGGTGTAGGTATAATAAATCTTACCCGTTGTTTCTTTTGGGATACTTTGTTTCTGGTCTAGTTTCTTTTTGTACCCAATTCAATCTTTACTGTGATGAATGTGGATCGGAAGCCGGGATAGCCGCTGCCGGTGTTGTAGTGGTTTCAGTATGTCGAGTTGGTTTGTCTCTGCGATTACACACACTTGAAGAAGTAGATGCTGGGGTATTGTGGTAGTGTGCTTTAACCGTTAATCCTTTTGTCAGATGGCTGGGCTTTTTGCCTGGTTCAGGTTTTCAAAACCTCTTGAATTGTTGCGAATGTGTTCTGTTTAGATCCGTACTCTATTTGTTTCAGAGTATCCGATCTGCAGGTGTCCACAGGTTTCTTTAGGCCCAATTATTAGGTAAGGTATTTCAGTTGTTCTTGGCGGTCCTTTGAAAGGAGGACTAGGTGCTTTGAAGGTTGTTCTTGAACGCTTCAGAATATGGGCCTAAAGAAACCTGTGGACACCTGCAGATCGGATACTCTGAAACAAATAGAGTACGGATCTAAACAGAACACATTCGCAACAATTCAAGAGGTTTTGAAAACCTGAACCAGGCAAAAAGCCCAGCCATCTGACAAAAGGATTAACGGTTAAAGCACACTACCACAATACCCCAGCATCTACTTCTTCAAGTGTGTGTAATCGCAGAGACAAACCAACTCGACATACTGAAACCACTACAACACCGGCAGCGGCTATCCCGGCTTCCGATCCACATTCATCACAGTAAAGATTGAATTGGGTACAAAAAGAAACTAGACCAGAAACAAAGTATCCCAAAAGAAACAACGGGTAAGATTTATTATACCTACACCAACTAAGGAAGTTAATGTGAAGGACAGATAACCAAAACTACTTAACAGTGACTTATAATCGCAATATATATAGCAATTAGATAAAAACGTGTTGCAGCACGCCCGCACATACTATCCCCACGGAGGACTTAACAACAACGCTTTTAACAAAAAGCAATTAACAATTACTCTAACGATCACGGCAGAAAGACTTTATCTTTCATAACTTATACGATTTTTACTGTATCACTTTATTTTTGTTTCACTTTTATTATTTGTTACTATTGTTGATACCATTGACGCTATTTTAATTATATTGTTGATACCATTGACGCTATTTTAATTATGTATGTTCAGCTTTAAACAAACGAATATGGTAAATATGGTAATTAAGAATTAATATTGCGAATATTCTTTGTGGATACCATACTTCTTCACAAGTCCACTATATCAAATCCATAAAAAATATCTGCAATTAAACCAAAATTCAAAAATTCAAATATACAGATATGTTTGTATAACACACTAAGTAACAGGGATTGGAAAACATATTATATCATTTTATTCACACTGTATGGTTGGCCAACCAGTTAGATTTGTTTTAAGAATCAATTTCTATTGTTTTAAATTTTATTGTATGTATTTATAATTCTAAAAATAAATAGATCTCATTGAATCCAACTACATAGTAAGACTATCTTTCCTTATTGGGTAATTAAGCACAAGCGCTTAAGAGTCTCATCCAATCAAGGCTTACAATTACCTGTCCTGTTGATCATCTGATGTAAAGGGGGCTTACAATTACCTGCCCTGTTGATCATCTGATGTAAAGGGGGCTTACAATTACCTGTCCTATTGACCATCTGATGTAAAGGGGGCTTACAATTACCTGCCCTGTTCATCATCTGATGTAAAGGGGACTTACAATTACCTGTCCTGTTGATAATCTGATGTAAAGTGGGCTTACAATTACCTGCCCTGTTCATCATCTGATGTAAAGGGGACTTACAATTACCTGTCCTGTTGATCATCTGGTGTAAAGGGGGCTTACTATTACCTGTGCCAATGAAAATTTGGTTTAAAGGGGGCTTACAGTTACCTGTCCTGTTTATAATCTGATGTAAAGGGGGTTTACTATTACCTGTCCTGTTGATCATCTGATGTAAATGGGGCTTACTATTACCTGTGCTGTTGATCATCTGGTGTAAAGGGGGCTTACTATTAACTGTGCCAATGAAAATCTGGTGTAAAGGGGGGTTTAAATTACCTGTCCTGTTGATAATCTGATGTAAAGGGGGTTTACTATTACCTGTCCTGTTGATCATCTGATGTAAAGGGGCCTTACAATTACCTGTCCTGTTTATCATCTGGTGTAAAGGGGGCTTACTATTACCTGTGCCAATGAAAATCTGGTGTAAAGGGGGCTTACAATTACCTGACCTGTTGATAATCTGATGTAAAGGGGGCTTACTATTACCTGTCCTGTTGATCATCTGATGTAAAGGGGGCTTCCAATTACCTGTCCTTTTGATCATCTGATGTAAAGGGGGCTTACAATTACCTGCCCTGTTGGTCATCTGATGTAAAGGGGGCTTCCAATTACCTGTCCTGTTGATCATCTGATGTAAAGGGGGCTTCCAATTACTTGTCCTGTTTATCATCTGATGTAAAGGGGGTTTACAATTACCTGTCCTGTTGATCATCTAATGTAAAGGGGTCTTACAATTACCTGCCCTGTTGATCATCTGATGTAAAAGGTGCTTCCAATTACCTGTCCTGTTGACCATCTGATGTAAAGGGGATTACAATTACCTGTCCTGTTGATCATCTGATGTAAAGGGGGCTTACAATTACCTGCCCTGTTGATCATCTGATGTAAAGGGTGCTTCCAATTACTTGTCCTTTTGACCATCTGATGTAAAGGGGATTACAATTACCTGTCCTGTTGATCATCTGATGTAAAGGGGGCTTACAATTACCTGTCCTGTTGATTATGTAATGTAAATGGGGCTTACTATTACTTGTCCTGTTGATCATCTGATGTAAAGGGGGCTTACAATTACCTGTCCTACTGACCATCTGATGTAAAGGGGGCTTACAATTACCTGTCCTGTTGATCATCTGATGTAAAGGGAACTTACAATTAGCTGTCCTGTTGATCATCTGATGTAAAAGGGGCTTACAATTACCTGTCCTGTTCATCATCTGATGTAAAGGGGGCTTACAATTACCTGTCCTGTTGATCATCTGATGTAAAAGGGGCTTACAATTACCTGTCCTGTTGATCATCTGATGTAAAGGGAACTTACAATTAGCTGTCCTGTTGATCATCTGATGTAAAAGGGGCTTACAATTACCTGTCCTGTTGATCATCTGATGTAAAGGGGGCTTACAATTACCTGCCTGTTCATCATCTGATGTAAAGGGGGCTTACTATTACCTCTCCTGGTCATCATCTGATGTAAATGGGGCTTACAATTACCTGTCCTGTTGCTCATCTGATGTAAAGGGGGCTTACAATTTACCTGCCCTGTTGATCATCTGATGTAAATGGGGCTTACAATTACCTGTCCTGTTGATCATCTGATATAAAGGGGATTACAATTACCTGTCCTGTTGATCATCTGATCTAAAGGGGGCTTACAGTTACCTGTCCAGTTGATCATCTGATGTAAAGGGGGCTTACAATTACCTGTCCTATTGACCATCTGATGTAAAGGGGGCTTACAAGTACCTGCCCTGTTCATCATCTGATGTAAAGGGGGCTTACAATTACCTGTATTGGTGTGTTGGGTTAATAAACTATGCGCTGTGGGGGTAAAAGCTAGGGAGTCTCGAAGAAGTAATCTCACAAACTTCAAAGTGGGGGTAAAATCTGGATTGGATGAGACTCTTAAGCGCTTGTGCTTAATTACCCAATAAGGAAAGATAGTCTTACTATGTAGTTGGATTCAATGAGATCTATTTATTTTTAGAATTATAAATACATACAATAAAATTTAAAACAATAGAAATTGATTCTTAAAACAAATCTAACTGGTTGGCCAACCATACAGTGTGAATAAAATGATATAATATGTTTTCCAATCCCTGTTACTTAGTGTGTTATACAAACATATCTGTATATTTGAATTTTTGAATTTTGGTTTAATTGCAGATATTTTTTATGGATTTGATATAGTGGACTTGTGAAGAAGTATGGTATCCACAAAGAATATTCGCAATATTAATTCTTAATTACCATATTTACCATATTCGTTTGTTTAAAGCTGAACATACATAATTAAAATAGCGTCAATGGTATCAACAATATAATTAAAATAGCGTCAATGGTATCAACAATAGTAACAAATAATAAAAGTGAAACAAAAATAAAGTGATACAGTAAAAATCGTATAAGTTATGAAAGATAAAGTCTTTCTGCCGTGATCGTTAGAGTAATTGTTAATTGCTTTTTGTTAAAAGCGCTGTTGTTAAGTCCTCCGTGGGGATAGTATGTGCGGGCGTGCTGCAACACGTTTTTATCTAATTGCTATATATATTGCGATTATAAGTCACTGTTAAGTAGTTTTGGTTATCTGTCCTTCACATTAACTTCCTTAGTTGGTGTAGGTATAATAAATCTTACCCGTTGTTTCTTTTGGGATACTTTGTTTCTGGTCTAGTTTCTTTTTGTACCCAATTCAATCTTTACTGTGATGAATGTGGATCGGAAGCCGGGATAGCCGCTGCCGGTGTTGTAGTGGTTTCAGTATGTCGAGTTGGTTTGTCTCTGCGATTACACACACTTGAAGAAGTAGATGCTGGGGTATTGTGGTAGTGTGCTTTAACCGTTAATCCTTTTGTCAGATGGCTGGGCTTTTTGCCTGGTTCAGGTTTTCAAAACCTCTTGAATTGTTGCGAATGTGTTCTGTTTAGATCCGTACTCTATTTGTTTCAGAGTATCCGATCTGCAGGTGTCCACAGGTTTCTTTAGGCCCAATTATTAGGTAAGGTATTTCAGTTGTTCTTGGCGGTCCTTTGAAAGGAGGACTAGGTGCTTTGAAGGTTGTTCTTGAACGCTTCAGAATATGGGCCTAAAGAAACCTGTGGACACCTGCAGATCGGATACTCTGAAACAAATAGAGTACGGATCTAAACAGAACACATTCGCAACAATTCAAGAGGTTTTGAAAACCTGAACCAGGCAAAAAGCCCAGCCATCTGACAAAAGGATTAACGGTTAAAGCACACTACCACAATACCCCAGCATCTACTTCTTCAAGTGTGTGTAATCGCAGAGACAAACCAACTCGACATACTGAAACCACTACAACACCGGCAGCGGCTATCCCGGCTTCCGATCCACATTCATCACAGTAAAGATTGAATTGGGTACAAAAAGAAACTAGACCAGAAACAAAGTATCCCAAAAGAAACAACGGGTAAGATTTATTATACCTACACCAACTAAGGAAGTTAATGTGAAGGACAGATAACCAAAACTACTTAACAGTGACTTATAATCGCAATATATATAGCAATTAGATAAAAACGTGTTGCAGCACGCCCGCACATACTATCCCCACGGAGGACTTAACAACAGCGCTTTTAACAAAAAGCAATTAACAATTACTCTAACGATCACGGCAGAAAGACTTTATCTTTCATAACTTATACGATTTTTACTGTATCACTTTATTTTTGTTTCACTTTTATTATTTGTTACTATTGTTGATACCATTGACGCTATTTTAATTATATTGTTGATACCATTGACGCTATTTTAATTATGTATGTTCAGCTTTAAACAAACGAATATGGTAAATATGGTAATTAAGAATTAATATTGCGAATATTCTTTGTGGATACCATACTTCTTCACAAGTCCACTATATCAAATCCATAAAAAATATCTGCAATTAAACCAAAATTCAAAAATTCAAATATACAGATATGTTTGTATAACACACTAAGTAACAGGGATTGGAAAACATATTATATCATTTTATTCACACTGTATGGTTGGCCAACCAGTTAGATTTGTTTTAAGAATCAATTTCTATTGTTTTAAATTTTATTGTATGTATTTATAATTCTAAAAATAAATAGATCTCATTGAATCCAACTACATAGTAAGACTATCTTTCCTTATTGGGTAATTAAGCACAAGCGCTTAAGAGTCTCATCCAATCAAGGCTTACAATTACCTGTCCTGTTGATCATCTGATGTAAAGGGGGCTTACAATTACCTGCCCTGTTGATCATCTGATGTAAAGGGGGCTTACAATTACCTG
Source organism: Bombina bombina (assembly GCF_027579735.1). NCBI lineage: Eukaryota > Metazoa > Chordata > Amphibia > Anura > Bombinatoridae > Bombina > Bombina bombina. Next base: position 1,160,155,086 of record NC_069502.1, read on the forward strand.
TCCTATTGACCATCTGATGTAAAGGGGGCTTACAATTACCTGCCCTGTTGATCATCTGATGTAAATGGGGCTTACAATTACCTGTCCTATTGACCATCTGATGTAAAGGGGGCTTACAATTACCTGTCCTGTTCATCATCTGATGTAAAGGGGACTTACAATTACCTGTCCTGTTGATAATCTGATGTAAAGTGGGCTTACAATTACCTGCCCTGTTCATCATCTGATGTAAAGGGGACTTACAATTACCTGTCCTGTTGATCATCTGGTGTAAAGGGGGCTTACTATTACCTGTGCCAATGAAAATTTGGTTTAAAGGGGGCTTACAGTTACCTGTCCTGTTTATAATCTGATGTAAAGGGGGTTTACTATTACCTGTCCTGTTGATCATCTGATGTAAATGGGGCTTACTATTACCTGTGCTGTTGATCATCTGGTGTAAAGGGGGCTTACTATTAACTGTGCCAATGAAAATCTGGTGTAAAGGGGGGTTTAAATTACCTGTCCTGTTGATAATCTGATGTAAAGGGGGTTTACTATTACCTGTCCTGTTGATCATCTGATGTAAAGGGGCCTTACAATTACCTGTCCTGTTTATCATCTGGTGTAAAGGGGGCTTACTATTACCTGTGCCAATGAAAATCTGGTGTAAAGGGGGCTTACAATTACCTGACCTGTTGATAATCTGATGTAAAGGGGGCTTACTATTACCTGTCCTGTTGATCATCTGATGTAAAGGGGGCTTCCAATTACCTGTCCTTTTGATCATCTGATGTAAAGGGGGCTTACAATTACCTGCCCTGTTGGTCATCTGATGTAAAGGGGGCTTCCAATTACCTGTCCTGTTGATCATCTGATGTAAAGGGGGCTTCCAATTACTTGTCCTGTTTATCATCTGATGTAAAGGGGGTTTACAATTACCTGTCCTGTTGATCATCTAATGTAAAGGGGTCTTACAATTACCTGCCCTGTTGATCATCTGATGTAAAAGGTGCTTCCAATTACCTGTCCTGTTGACCATCTGATGTAAAGGGGATTACAATTACCTGTCCTGTTGATCATCTGATGTAAAGGGGGCTTACAATTACCTGCCCTGTTGATCATCTGATGTAAAGGGTGCTTCCAATTACTTGTCCTTTTGACCATCTGATGTAAAGGGGATTACAATTACCTGTCCTGTTGATCATCTGATGTAAAGGGGGCTTACAATTACCTGTCCTGTTGATTATGTAATGTAAATGGGGCTTACTATTACTTGTCCTGTTGATCATCTGATGTAAAGGGGGCTTACAATTACCTGTCCTACTGACCATCTGATGTAAAGGGGGCTTACAATTACCTGTCCTGTTGATCATTTGATGTAAAGGGGGCTTACAATTACCTGTCCTGTTGATCATCTGATGTAAAGGGGGCTTACAATTACCTGCCCTGTTGATCATCTGATGTAAATGGGGCTTACAATTACCTGTCCTATTGACCATCTGATGTAAAGGGGGCTTACAATTACCTGCCCTGTTCATCATCTGATGTAAAGGGGGCTTACAATTACCTGTCCTTTTGATCATCTGATGTAAAGGGAACTTACAATTAACTGTCCTGTTGATCATTTGATGTAAAGGGGGCTTACAATTACCTGTCCTGTTGATCATCTGATGTAAAGGGGGCTTACAATTACCTGCCCTGTTGATCATCTGATGTAAATGGGGCTTACAATTACCTGTCCTATTGACCATCTGATGTAAAGGGGGCTTACATTTACCTGCCCTGTTCATCATGTGATGTAAAGGGGGCTTACAATTACCTGTCCTGTTGATAATCTGATGTAAAGGGGGCTTACAATTACCTGCCCTGTTCATCATCTGATGTAAAGGGGACTTACAATTACCTGTCCTGTTGATCATCTGGTGTAAAGGGGGCTTACTATTACCTGTGCCAATGAAAATTTGGTGTAAAGGGGGCTTACAGTTACCTGTCCTGTTGATAATCTGATGTAAAGGGGGTTTACTATTACCTGTCCTGTTGATCATCTGATGTAAATGGGGCTTACTATTACCCGTGCTGTTGATCATCTGGTGTAAAGGGGGTTTACTATTACCTGTGCCAATTAAAATCTGGTGTAAATGGGGCTTTAAATTACCTGTCCTGTTGATAATCTGATGTAAAGGGGGTTTACTATTACCTGTCCTGTTGATCATCTGATGTAAAGGGGCCTTACAATTACCTGTCCTGTTTATCATCTGGTGTAAAGGGGGCTTACTATTACCTGTGCCAATGAAAATCTGGTGTAAAGGGGGCTTACAATTACCTGACCTGTTGATAATCTGATGTAAAGGGGGCTTACTATTACCTGTCCTGTTGATCATCTGATGTAAAGGGGGCTTCCAATTACCTGTCCTGTTGATCATCTGATGTAAAGGGGGCTTACAATTACCTGCCCTGTTGGTCATCTGATGTAAAGGGGGCTTACAATTACCTGTCCTGTTGATCATCTGATGTAAAGGGGGCTTACAATTACTTGTCCTGTTGATCATCTGATGTAAAGGGGGTTTACAATTACCTGTCCTGTTGATCATCTGATGTAAAGGGGGCTTACAATTACCTGCCCTGTTGATCATCTAATGTAAATGGAGCTTACAATTACCGGTCCTGTTTAGCATCTGATGTAAAGGGGGCTTACAATTAGCTGTCCTCTTGATCATTTGATGTAAAGGGGGCTTACAATTACCTGTCATGTTAATCATATGATGTAAAGGGGGCTTTCAATTACCTGCCCTGTTGGTCATCTGATGTAAAGGGGGCTTACAATTACCTGTCCTGATAATCATCCGATGTAAAGGGGACTTACAATTACCTGTCCTGATGATCATCTGATGTAAAGGGAGCTTACAATTACCTGTCCTATTGATCATCTGATGTAAAGGGAGCTTACAATTACCTGCCCTGTTGATCATCTGATGTATAGGGGACTTACAATTACCTGTCCTGTTGATCATCTGATGTAAAGGGGGCTTACAATTACCTGTCCTGTTTAGCATCTGATGTAAATGGAGCTTACAATTACCTGTCCTGTTGATCATCTAATGTAAATGGAGCTTACAATTACCAGTCCTGTTTAGCATCTGATGTAATGGGGGCTTACAATTACCTGTCCTGTTGATCATCTGATGTAAAGGGGGCTTACAATTACCTGTCCTGTTGATCATCTACTGTAAATGGAACTTACAATTACCGGTCCTGTTTAGCATCTGATGTAAAAGGGGCTAACAATTAGCTGTCCTCTTGATCATCTGATGTAAAGGGGGCTTACAATTACCTGTCATGTTAATCATATGATGTAAAGGGGGCTTACAATGACCTGTCCTGATGATCATGTGATGTAAAGGGGGCTAACAATTACCTGCCCTGTTGATCATCTGATGTAAAGGGGGCTTACAATGACCTGCCCTGTTGATTATCTGATGTAAAGGGGGCTTACAATTACCTGTCCTGTTGATCATCTGATGTAAAGGGGGCTTACAATTACCTGTCCTGATGATCATGTGATGTAAAGGGGGATTACTATTACCTGTACTGTTGATCATCTGATGTAAAGGGGGCTTACAATTACCTGTCCTGTTGATTATCTGATATAAAGGAGGCTTACAATTACCTGTCCTGTTGACCATCTGATGTAAAGGGGGCTTACAATTACCTGTCCTGTTGATCATCTGATGTAAAAGGGGTTTAAAATTACCTGTCCTGTTGATCATCTGATGTAAAGGGGGCTTACAATTACCTGTCCTGATGATCATGTGATGTAAAGGGGGATTACTATTACCTGTCCTGTTGATCATCTAATGTAAAGCGGGCTTACTATTACCTATCCTGTTGATCATCTGATGTAAAGGGGACTTACAATTACCTGTCCTGTTTATAATCTGATGTAAAGGGGGCTTACAATTACTTGTCCTGTTGATCATCTGATGTAAAGGGGGCTTACAATGACCTGTCCTGTTGACCATGTGATGTAAAGGGGGCTTACAATTACCTGTCCTGTTGATCATCTGATGTAAAGGGGGCTTACAATTACCTCTCCTGTTGATCATCTGATGTAAAGGGGGCTTACAATTACCTCTCCTGTTGATCATCTGATGTAAAGGGGGCTTACAATTACCTGTCCCGTTGATCATCTGATGTAAATGGAGCTTACAATTACCGGTCCTGTTGATCATCTGATGTAAAGGGGCTTACAAATACCTCTCCTGTTGGTCATCTGATGTAAAGGGGGCTTACAATTACCTGTACTGATAATCATCTGATGTAAAGGGGACTTACAATTACCTGTCCTGATGATCATCTGATGTAAAGGGAGCTTACAATTACCTGTCCTATTGATCATCTGATGTAAAGGGAGCTTACAATTACCTGCCCTGTTGATCATCTGATGTATAGGGGACTAACAATTACCTGTCCTGTTGATCATCTGATGTAAAGGGGGCTTACAATTACCTGTCCTGTTTAGCATCTGATGTAAATGGAGCTTACAATTACCTGTCCTGTTGATCATCTAATGTAAATGGAGCTTACAATTACCAGTCCTGTTTAGCATCTGATGTAATGGGGGCTTACAATTACCTGTCCTGTTGATCATCTGATGTAAAGGGGGCTTACAATTACCTGTCCTGTTGATCATCTACTGTAAATGGAACTTACAATTACCGGTCCTGTTTAGCATCTGATGTAAAAGGGGCTAACAATTAGCTGTCCTCTTGATCATCTGATGTAAAGGGGGCTTACAATTACCTGTCATGTTAATCATATGATGTAAAGGGGGCTTACAATTACCTGTCCTGATGATCATGTGATGTAAAGGGGGCTAACAATTACCTGCCCTGTTGATCATCTGATGTAAAGGGGGCTTACAATGACCTGCCCTGTTGATTATCTGATGTAAAGGGGGCTTACAATTACCTGTCATGTTAATCATATGATGTAAAGGGGGCTTACAATTACCTGTCCTGATGATCATGTGATGTAAAGGGGGCTTACAATTACCTGTCCTGTTGATCATCTGATGTAAAGGGGGCTTACAATTACCTGTCCTGATGATCATGTGATGTAAAGGGGGATTACTATTACCTGTCCTGTTGATCATCTGATGTAAAGGGGGCTTACAATTACCTGTCCTGTTGATTATCTGATATAAAGGAGGCTTACAATTACCTGTCCTGTTGACCATCTGATGTAAAGGGGGTTTACTATTACCTGTCCTGTTGATCATCTGATGTAAAGGGGGCTTACAATTACCTGTCCTGTTTATCATCTGGTGTAAAGGGGGCTTACTATTACCTGTGCCAATGAAAATCTGGTGTAAAGGGGGCTTACAATTACCTGTCCTGTTGATCATTTGATGTAAAGGGGGCTTACAATTACCTGTCCTGTTGATCATCTGATGTAAAGGGGGCTTACAATTACCTGCCCTGTTGATCATCTGATGTAAATGGGGCTTACAATTACCTGTCCTATTGACCATCTGATGTAAAGGGGGCTTACAATTACCTGCCCTGTTCATCATCTGATGTAAAGGGGGCTTACAATTACCTGTCCTTTTGATCATCTGATGTAAAGGGAACTTACAATTAACTGTCCTGTTGATCATTTGATGTAAAGGGGGCTTACAATTACCTGTCCTGTTGATCATCTTATGTAAAGGGGGCTTACAATTACCTGCCCTGTTGATCATCTGATGTAAATGGGGCTTACAATTACCTGTCCTATTGACCATCTGATGTAAAGGGGGCTTACATTTACCTGCCCTGTTCATCATCTGATGTAAAGGGGGCTTACAATTACCTGTCCTGTTGATAATCTGATGTAAAGGGGGCTTACAATTACCTGCCCTGTTCATCATCTGATGTAAAGGGGACTTACAATTACCTGTCCTGTTGATCATCTGGTGTAAAGGGGGCTTACTATTACCTGTGCCAATGAAAATTTGGTGTAAAGGGGGCTTACAGTTACCTGTCCTGTTGATAATCTGATGTAAAGGGGGTTTACTATTACCTGTCCTGTTGATCATCTGATGTAAATGGGGCTTACTATTACCCGTGCTGTTGATCATCTGGTGTAAAGGGGGTTTACTATTACCTGTGCCAATTAAAATCTGGTGTAAATGGGGCTTTAAATTACCTGTCCTGTTGATAATCTGATGTAAAGGGGGTTTACTATTACCTGTCCTGTTGATCATCTGATGTAAAGGGGCCTTACAATTACCTGTCCTGTTTATCATCTGGTGTAAAGGGGGCTTACTATTACCTGTGCCAATGAAAATCTGGTGTAAAGGGGGCTTACAATTACCTGACCTGTTGATAATCTGATGTAAAGGGGGCTTACTATTACCTGTCCTGTTGATCATCTGATGTAAAGGGGGCTTCCAATTACCTGTCCTGTTGATCATCTGATGTAAAGGGGGCTTACAATTACCTGCCCTGTTGGTCATCTGATGTAAAGGGGGCTTACAATTACCTGTCCTGTTGATCATCTGATGTAAAGGGGGCTTACAATTACCTGTCCTGTTGATCATCTGATGTAAAGGGGGTTTACAATTACCTGTCCTGTTGATCATCTGATGTAAAGGGGGCTTACAATTACCTGCCCTGTTGATCATCTAATGTAAATGGAGCTTACAATTACCGGTCCTGTTTAGCATCTGATGTAAAGGGGGCTTACAATTAGCTGTCCTCTTGATCATTTGATGTAAAGGGGGCTTACAATTACCTGTCATGTTAATCATATGATGTAAAGGGGGCTTTCAATTACCTGCCCTGTTGGTCATCTGATGTAAAGGGGGCTTACAATTACCTGTCCTGATAATCATCCGATGTAAAGGGGACTTACAATTACCTGTCCTGATGATCATCTGATGTAAAGGGAGCTTACAATTACCTGTCCTATTGATCATCTGATGTAAAGGGAGCTTACAATTACCTGCCCTGTTGATCATCTGATGTATAGGGGACTTACAATTACCTGTCCTGTTGATCATCTGATGTAAAGGGGGCTTACAATTACCTGTCCTGTTTAGCATCTGATGTAAATGGAGCTTACAATTACCTGTCCTGTTGATCATCTAATGTAAATGGAGCTTACAATTACCAGTCCTGTTTAGCATCTGATGTAATGGGGGCTTACAATTACCTGTCCTGTTGATCATCTGATGTAAAGGGGGCTTACAATTACCTGTCCTGTTGATCATCTACTGTAAATGGAACTTACAATTACCGGTCCTGTTTAGCATCTGATGTAAAAGGGGCTAACAATTAGCTGTCCTCTTGATCATCTGATGTAAAGGGGGCTTACAATTACCTGTCATGTTAATCATATGATGTAAAGGGGGCTTACAATGACCTGTCCTGATGATCATGTGATGTAAAGGGGGCTAACAATTACCTGCCCTGTTGATCATCTGATGTAAAGGGGGCTTACAATGACCTGCCCTGTTGATTATCTGATGTAAAGGGGGCTTACAATTACCTGTCCTGTTGATCATCTGATGTAAAGGGGGCTTACAATTACCTGTCCTGATGATCATGTGATGTAAAGGGGGATTACTATTACCTGTACTGTTGATCATCTGATGTAAAGGGGGCTTACAATTACCTGTCCTGTTGATTATCTGATATAAATGAGGCTTACAATTACCTGTCCTGTTGACCATCTGATGTAAAGGGGGCTTACAATTACCTGTCCTGTTGATCATCTGATGTAAAAGGGGTTTAAAATTACCTGTCCTGTTGATCATCTGATGTAAAGGGGGCTTACAATTACCTGTCCTGATGATCATGTGATGTAAAGGGGGATTACTATTACCTGTCCTGTTGATCATCTAATGTAAAGCGGGCTTACTATTACCTATCCTGTTGATCATCTGATGTAAAGGGGACTTACAATTACCTGTCCTGTTTATAATCTGATGTAAAGGGGGCTTACAATTACTTGTCCTGTTGATCATCTGATGTAAAGGGGGCTTACAATTACCTGTCCTGTTGACCATGTGATGTAAAGGGGGCTTACAATTACCTGTCCTGTTGATCATCTGATGTAAAGGGGGCTTACAATTACCTCTCCTGTTGATCATCTGATGTAAAGGGGGCTTACAATTACCTCTCCTGTTGATCATCTGATGTAAAGGGGGCTTACAATTACCTGTCCCGTTGATCATCTGATGTAAATGGAGCTTACAATTACCGGTCCTGTTGATCATCTGATGTAAAGGGGCTTACAAATACCTCTCCTGTTGGTCATCTGATGTAAAGGGGGCTTACAGTTACCTGTCCTGATAATCATCTGATGTAAAGGGGACTTACAATTACCTGTCCTGATGATCATCTGATGTAAAGGGAGCTTACAATTACCTGTCCTATTGATCATCTGATGTAAAGGGAGCTTACAATTACCTGCCCTGTTGATCATCTGATGTATAGGGGACTAACAATTACCTGTCCTGTTGATCATCTGATGTAAAGGGGGCTTACAATTACCTGTCCTGTTTAGCATCTGATGTAAATGGAGCTTACAATTACCTGTCCTGTTGATCATCTAATGTAAATGGAGCTTACAATTACCAGTCCTGTTTAGCATCTGATGTAATGGGGGCTTACAATTACCTGTCCTGTTGATCATCTGATGTAAAGGGGGCTTACAATTACCTGTCCTGTTGATCATCTACTGTAAATGGAACTTACAATTACCGGTCCTGTTTAGCATCTGATGTAAAAGGGGCTAACAATTAGCTGTCCTCTTGATCATCTGATGTAAAGGGGGCTTACAATTACCTGTCATGTTAATCATATGATGTAAAGGGGGCTTACAATTACCTGTCCTGATGATCATGTGATGTAAAGGGGGCTAACAATTACCTGCCCTGTTGATCATCTGATGTAAAGGGGGCTTACAATGACCTGCCCTGTTGATTATCTGATGTAAAGGGGGCTTACAATTACCTGTCCTGTTGATCATCTGATGTAAAGGGGGCTTACAATTACCTGTCCTGATGATCATGTGATGTAAAGGGGGATTACTATTACCTGTCCTGTTGATCATCTGATGTAAAGGGGGCTTACAATTACCTGTCCTGTTGATTATCTGATATAAAGGAGGCTTACAATTACCTGTCCTGTTGACCATCTGATGTAAAGGGGGCTTACAATTACCTGTCCTGTTGATCATCTGATGTAAAAGGGGTTTAAAATTACCTGTCCTGTTGATCATCTGATGTAAAGGGGGCTTACAATTACCTGTCCTGATGATCATGTGATGTAAAGGGGGATTACTATTACCTGTCCTGTTGATCATCTAATGTAAAGCGGGCTTACTATTACCTGTCCTGTTGATCATCTGATGTAAAGGGGACTTACAATTACCTGTCCTGTTTATAATCTGATGTAAAGGGGGCTTACAATTACCTGTCCTGTTGACCATGTGATGTAATGGGGGCTTACAATTACCTGTCCTGTTGATCATCTGATGTAAAGGGGGCTTACAATTACCTCTCCTGTTGATCATCTGATGTAAAGGGGGCTTACAATTACCTCTCCTGTTGATCATCTGATGTAAAGGGGGCTTACAATTACCTGTCCCGTTGATCATCTGATGTAAATGGAGCTTACAATTACCGGTCCTGTTGATCATCTGATGTAAAGGGGCTTACAAATACCTCTCCTGTTGGTCATCTGATGTAAAGGGGGCTTACAATTACCTGTCCTGATAATCATCTGATGTAAAGGGGACTTACAATTACCTGTCCTGATGATCATCTGATGTAAAGGGAGCTTACAATTACCTGTCCTATTGATCATCTGATGTAAAGGGAGCTTACAATTACCTGCCCTGTTGATCATCTGATGTATAGGGGACTTACAATTACCTGTCCTGTTGATCATCTGATGTAAAGGGGGCTTACAATTACCTGTCCTGTTTAGCATCTGATGTAAATGGAGCTTACAATTACCTGTCCTGTTGATCATCTAATGTAAATGGAGCTTACAATTACCAGTCCTGTTTAGCATCTGATGTAATGGGGGCTTACAATTACCTGTCCTGTTGATCATCTGATGTAAAGGGGGCTTACAATTACCTGTCCTGTTGATCATCTACTGTAAATGGAACTTACAATTACCGGTCCTGTTTAGCATCTGATGTAAAAGGGGCTAACAATTAGCTGTCCTCTTGATCATCTGATGTAAAGGGGGCTTACAATTACCTGTCATGTTAATCATATGATGTAAAGGGGGCTTACAATTACCTGTCCTGATGATCATGTGATGTAAAGGGGGCTTACAATGACCTGCCCTGTTGATTATCTGATGTAAAGGGGGCTTACAATTACCTGTCCTGTTGATCATCTGATGTAAAGGGGGCTTACAATTACCTGTCCTGATGATCATGTGATGTAAAGGGGGATTACTATTACCTGTCCTGTTGATCATCTGATGTAAAGGGGGCTTACAATTACCTGTCCTGTTGATTATCTGATATAAAGGAGGCTTACAATTACCTGTCCTGTTGACCATCTGATGTAAAGGGGGCTTACAATTACCTGTCCTGTTGATCATCTGATGTAAAAGGGGTTTAAAATTACCTGTCCTGTTGATCATCTGATGTAAAGGGGGCTTACAATTACCTGTCCTGATGATCATGTGATCTAAAGGGGTATTACTATTACCTGTCCTGTTGATCATCTAATGTAAAGCGGGCTTACTATTACTTGTCCTGTTGATCATCTGATGTAAAGGGGACTTACAATTACCTGTCCTGTTTATAATCTGATGTAAAGGGGGCTTACAATTACCTGTCCTGTTGACCATGTGATGTAAAGGGGGCTTACAATTACCTGTCCTGTTGATCATCTGATGTAAAGGGGGCTTACAATTACCTCTCCTGTTGATCATCTGATGTAAAGGGGGCTTACAATTACCTCTCCTGTTGATCATCTGATGTAAAGGGGGCTTACAATTACCTGTCCCGTTGATCATCTGATATAAATGGAGCTTACAATTACCGGTCCTGTTGATCATCTGATGTAAAGGGGCTTACAAATACCTCTCCTGTTGATCATCTGATGTAAAGGGGGCTTTAAAGGGGGCTTACAATTACCTGTCCTGTTGATCATCTGATGTAAAGGGGGGCTGACAAGTACCTCTCCTGTTGATCATCTGATGTAAAGGGCGCTTACAAGTACCAATCACTTAAGGGCAGTGTGCTTACGGTTCATGATAATGCCTTTCAGTTGTTGTACTTTGCAGTTTGTTTGTTTTTACCTGATGTCATAACACTGTGTAATATGTTAGTGCTTTTAAATAAATTATAATAATAACAATATTACTCTCATTATTTTGACTGTCTTGTGCAACCTTCCTCATCCCATATCTCACCGACCTCATCAAGGTTACTCTGGCATTTTTCAAAGATTATTAAACATTTTTAATACGGAATAGAAGTGATGAATAAAAAAAAGAAAACAAAAACAACAGCAGGCACATAATAAAGACATATCAAACATGAAAATACACAGAACAATAATGCATTAAAGAGACATTAAACACTTAATAGATTCAATAAGCTTAGTATTGACGTTATTCCGCACCTCCCTCTAGTCATGTGCTGCTATGTTGAAATCTATCTCGCTACACTCCGGTGATGACCCGCAGGGCCGTCTTTAACACAGGGCAAAAGGGGCAGCTGCCCAGGGCCCAGTCTTTGTTGAGGGGCCCAAGATTCCTAAAAAAAAAAAAAAATTTTTTTTTTAGTTCATGTCAGGTTGCTGCTGTCATGTGATGTGGGGGACACACACCGTCAGTCCTAATACTGTCACAGTCAAAAGTTCTCTGCTAATATTAATTTGTGAGAAACTGTGCCAGAATGTGCCGGTGTCATGTGACATGCCAAGCTAGTGCCATGTGCCCTGTTGGCTGCCCAGCTAACCTCACACCAGAATCAAATTCAAAAGCATATTAAATGAATCCACAGTGGAGGAATGTATATTTATTAGTACTGCTTAGGTCCAGTTTCTCATATTGCAATTTATATATTTTCTTTTTTTGTTTTTGTTTAAATGATTAGCCCAGCAGTGGATGATCCACTGCTGGGCTAATAATTAAAAAAAATAATTATAAAATAAATTGATTTAGTTGCTTTTTGGGATGTTAGGGTGGAGATCAAAATTGCATCGGGGGGCCCAACAAAATGTTTGCCCCGGGTCCAGTCAATATTAAAGACGGCCCTGATGACCCGTTTGCACATATGCAGCATTTCTCCTGCAGTGTAACCTAGGTTCCATAATGGCAGCACCAATGATTAAGCGAGGTGCCTGAAATGTATTTAATGTCCCTTTAATTATCAAGTAAAAAAATCATTATCACATATATGGAAAAAAATTAAAATAATGTACTTGAAAGAAACAGAAGGATATCTTAAATAATTTGACAACTCAGCTAACAAAATATATACTTTAGTACATTTTCTATCTATCTATCTATCTATCTATCTATCTATCTATCTATCTATCTATCTATCTATCTATAATCTATCTATCTATCATTTATCATCTATCTACCTATCTATCTCATCTATATCTATCTATCTATCTATCTATCTATCTATCTATCTATCTATATATCTATCTATCTATGTATCTATTATCTATCAGTTATCTATCATTCTATCTATCTATCATCTATCTATCTATACTCTCTCTCTTTCTATCTGTCTATACTCTATCTGTCTGTCTGACTATCTATCTATCATGTATCATCTATCTATCTACCTCATCTTTATCTATCTATCTATCAATCATCTATCTATCATTCTATCTATCATCTATCTGTCTTCCCTCTCTCTATTTCTATCTGTCTATACTCTATCTGTCTGTCTGACTATCTATCTATCTATCTATCTATCTATCTATCTATCTATCTATCTATCTATCAATCAATCTATCTATCTATCTATCTATCTATCTATCATCTATCTATATCTATCTATCTATCTATCTATCTATCCATCCATCCATCTATCTGTCTATGCTCTCTATCTATATATTTATCTGTCTACACTCTATATATCCATCTGTTTATCTATATCAACCATATATATATACCAATAATACCAAAAAAGACACTCTCCGTTTGTAAATCCATTAAATGGATTTACAAACGGAGAGTGCCTTCTTTGGTATTATTGGTATTTGATTGTTTGGAAGTGCACCCCGGCAGCTGAATGAGAAAGTGTGCTGGTTCCCTGCTTGTGCTTTTATATATATATATCCATCTGTCTGACATAATTTATTTATGTATAATAATTCATAATTCATAATTTAATAGCTATTTTTATATAATATTTTCAAGTATTGTCATTCAAATCATTGTGCTGAAAGTGACGGGGCTAGATCCGTTATGCCCTGCATCTATTACAGAAACATTTTTGTTGTATAGCCTCTTTGTTCTAGGTGTGTCTAGTGATCTTTACATTTTGTCACTTCACTGTCTACTTCTTCCTTCCTTCCTAACTTCTAGGGTTTTGTGTGGCTGACTAAAGATGTCTCGGTACCAGGAAGTGGCTTTTTGTTCAGAAATGTACTGAATTATGTTCTCTCAATATATTTTGTGAAAAATACTCTTTGAATTACTTTAAATTTAATTAAAAACATGGGTTTAAAAGAAATACATGTTTAATTGCACTGTGAAATACACCACTTAATTCTAGTTAAAGAAATGTCTGTATAATCCATATGATGTATGACTCCAATGCCCCTTAAATAAGCCATGTTCTGCTTTGTCATTTTCTGTCCTATAATAAGAATTTAAGCATTATAACTATAGGTTGGAGTAGCCATATTACCCCAGTGATTCAGAAGCCGAAATCACAGTGTTGCAAATTGCAGTAAGTTTTAGTCCAATGAAAAGGTATTACAGGTACCAATCCCCAAATCCAGAATTCCAAAATTCTTATTTATTCTGAAATCCAAACATTTTTAAATTAATACATTTAACAATAAAATGATCAAAAAATACTATTTTTCCCTGCCTTTAAGTCACAATCTTCTCTTTCTGTGTATTTGGTTTATTTTTGTGTTCTAAAATGCAAATACTATACTTATTTAAAACAACAAATATTACCTTTAATATAAATATTACTGTACTGCATCTTTCCAAGGGTACTATGTATACAAAAGTATTACAAATTATATAAAACTACCTTAAGGTTACATTTATAAGCTGTATTATGACATGTAAATATTTCATAAATGACATAAGATATTGTTGTTTACACTTAGTCCCATCCCCTCTCCAAACTGTCCCATTTAGATGCAAATATTCCAAAATCCAAACTATTCTTAAAGGGACAGTATACACTCATTTTCATGTAATTGCATGTAATAGACACTACTATAAAGAATAAGATGCACAGATACTGATATAGAAATCCAGTATAAAATGGATTAAAAACGTACTTAGAAGCTATCAGTTTAGCTCTGTTGAAAAGGCAGTTGGAAATCCCACTGCAAGTGGTAAATAAGACACTCCCCCCCCCCCTCCCCCTTCTTTTGCATATGAAAAGACCCTTTACACAAACAGCAGCAAGCTGGAGAAGGTAGCTGACGGTATTCAAATAAAACTTTGGGGCTTGGTTAGGAGTCTGAAAATCAGAGCAATGTTATTTAAAAATAAGCAAAATTATAAATTTTTTTAAAAAACAAACTTTATGGGCTTTATAAATAGATAATCTACAAAACATTTATGCAAAGAAAAAATGAGTGTATAATGGCCCTTTGGATAAAGGGTTTTCTACCTGTACTGTGATACTCTGTTGTTTTGGCATTAGAAATATAATATACAGATTTACTTTTACGGTTTAGATTAGGCGTGTGCATTCGGATCTTTTGTGATGTGCAAATCCAGATCTTAGCATGTTGCACTTTTCCAAGAAGGAATCCGGCTTCGAAAGAGCCAAATACTGCGAGTGACCTTCTTTTTCTCATTCGGATCATCACAAATTATCTAAATGCAAATGCCTAGTTGACATAAAGCATTTTAAACAACTTTCTAATTTATGTATATTATTACATTTGCTTTTTTTCTCTAGGCAGGCTCATAAGAGCCCAGGATCATACACGTAACTTTAGCACTCAATGACAGGAGTGTTTACAACAATGTAAAATATTGATCCAAACATTGTTACAAACACTGCCGCCACACAGAGTGCTAAAAACTCATGCATGCAGCTGAGCTTCTATGAGTCTACCAAGGTTTACTCTTCAGCAAAAAATACAACGAGATCAAAGGAAATTTGATAGTAGAAGTTAATTAGAAAGCTATTTATAATTGCATTATCTATCTGAATCATGAAAGCTTAATTTTGACTTTACTGTCCCATTATTAAAGTGACACTCAAGTCAAAATTAACCTTTAAGGATTCAGATAGAGCAGCAATTTTAAACACATTTCCAATTTACTTCTATTAACAAAATGTGCACATTCATTTTATATTGACACTTATTTAGTCACAAACTCCTACTGAGCATGTGCAAGAATTCACAGAACATACGTATATGCATTTGTGATTGGCTGATGGTAGTCACATGATACAAATAGTTTAAACTAAGTGCTATTGCATTGTCTTTGTAGCATGCATGTGTTGTTTTTGCAATTCTACTGTATTCACTGGTCCTAATAACAAGTATTACATGTGAGCGTGACAGTGTCTGTAAATTAATTACACACTTAGAAGTAGATAAAAATTGTGTGCACTCATTATTTTACAAAATACACAGGCCCATTCAATAGATAAAAAGGTAATATATCAGTTAATCACAGATTCTTACAAAATATGACAATAACGTGGGTTATATATTTGTGTATCACTCTCGTTTTCTATCCTATATATTCACCTAGCAGTCAATGGGTGCGGTAAGTAGGAGCTAATATTTGCCTTTGATGATCTTATTGCCCAGTCAGAGGTGTGAAGTGAAATCAACAGTGGCTTAGATCAAAGACTGTCTATTCATTATATAGAAATTGGTAAATATCCCATTACCTGAGCATAATCTGTTCCTCAATACACATTCAATGACCATTGTCTGAGACACACAGCATTGTCTGGGATTTGTGTAATAATGAGGCTAACCCAGGTACATTTCTTTACAAGATTAGGAGCAATTCCTGTGTCGGTCTTAGAAAAAAAAAACAGTTTTCAAGAGACTGCGTAACTTTTATTGGACTAGCATATTCATATATTATGGTTTTGCATTCAATAAAATGACGTTCAATTAAAAAATCAGGTTAGTTGAATGTATTATTCTTATTATTATTATACATTTTTGCATGATAAAAAAGATTACCTTTAATGGATATGAAACACAAAAATGTTCTTTCATGGTTCAGATAGAGACAATTTTAAACAGTTTTCCAATTGACTTTTGTTATCTAATTTACTTAATTCTCTTGGTATCCTTTGTCAAAGACAACGCATAGCACTACTGGGAGCTAGCTGAACACATCTATATGCCAATGGCAACAAGGCATATATGAGTAGTCACCAATCAGCACCTAGCTCCCGATTTCTAAGCCGACCTAGGTATTCTGTTCCACAAAGGATACCAAGAGAACAAAGCAAATTAGATCATATGAGTACATTGTAAGCTTGCGAACTGAGGGCCGTTATCTTTATCTGGTTGTCCATGACAAACAAACTGAACCTTGCACCTCTTAACTGTAGTTTCAGAGGATAAGTCAGGAAGAAGTTCAATTTCCCAGGTAAAATTGGGTCAAATAACTCCTGGACTGGCTTTGAAATACCTGACTTTTACTGACCATTCAGTAATCTTGCATTAAAGGAACAGTGTACTTTGAATATACATTTTCACCCCTTTAATGAGTTCACAATTATATTTTTTTCTAGATGGAACGTATTAAAATGTTTACAAATAGCTCATTTACCTTTATTTTGATAATTGGCATAACTTAATTTGCCAGTTAAAACCGCCACCTATACTGAAAATATTAATCCTGCAGTAATGGTAAAAGAAATGATATGTAAACAAGAGTATGAAGAAGAAATCACACTCCCGGATGTGTGGAAAGATTTGTACTAATTTTTTCATTTTTCATTGTTCTCTGTAAGTCTTGGGCTTTGTATATAGACAGAGATAAGGAATCCTTTGTTTTTATAAAGAGTGCAAAGATAATGAGATCAGTTTTCCCTGCAAGCTTAGCCTATTTTAATGGATTCTGGTTTCAATGACCAAAAACAGTTATTTCATACACAAAGATAAACCTAAGGGATCTATTTTCCATATGTGTTACACTCTGCAGCTGAAATAACAAGTTGTTAAAAAAAACATTAATAGAACACAAATTCTCCTGTACATTGTCCTTTTAACTTTAAATGGTTAATACATTCAGGGTCAGATTATGAGTGGCACTTTAACAGTTACGTGTGAGTGATAAAGGGTTTATTGTGGCTGTTTTTGTGCACATCGGGTTTTCCCCGCTCGTATTACAAGTTGAAAGTAAGTTGATTTACGCTAGAATGATTACGCGACCTCTGAGCTCTGATTAACTGATTTGCAAAACAAAAAAAGTTACACATAATAAAACCTAATAATAATTATTTAAAAAAAAATTTTCACAAAAAAGTTATAAAGGCTCAAAGATCTGAGGTCTCAGGTGTTAGAAGAAAAAAGGCTTTAACACTGAGATACATACACATACATGTCTGAAGATGTATATGTATTATGTATGTATATATATATATATATATATATATATACTGTTCAGTGTATACTTGGAGTGTAAGCTCATGTGGTTGACCCCGGAGAATGGAGTCATACATTGAGTAATATATAGTAAAATATCAAACAATTTAGTATACAAATACCAAATTATGCCCATAATAACAGAAGGGTGCCCAAATGTATTGAGAAAAAATGAATCAAGGTGTCCAAAGGAAAAAGATGTGTCCAAAGAAAAGAGAATTTAAATCCAACTGGTATGTGATAATCCAAAAAAACTCTTTTGGGGTACATCTATCCCAAAATGGGGTAGTGGTGATGAAAATGTATATGAAAAATATAAATGTCTATGTATCCTAGGTAGTAGGAGGCAATCCCAAAAAATGTGCAAAAATATAAAAATGAAACATGTTATCTCCAAAGGGGGCTCCAAAGTGATGCCTCTATATATGTGCTGATTAAAACACCAGACATATTGCACCAATACCTCTATATCTCAGGATTTGAGGCAGATTACATTTCTTTTGGTAGGATGTGGTTATTTTATTGTTAGCAGAACCCACGGTGCATTTTACGTCGCTGTGATGTTTTCACTTTTTCTGATGAGGATACAAAAGCCTCAATTATCCATCAGTTGTACGGGGACTCACGCAGCACAGGGTTCCCTCAAAGGTCAGAGCAATATTTGGTTTGGATCCTCCCTGAGGTGAATTGATAGCTGCTAGTTCGCATCCACCTGTACGACCTGAGAGGTCACAACAGTCATGTGTCGCCACAGGTTAGTTAATCTGGACTTGTTACTCAAGTAAACTGGCAGCTCAAGGGACTCACGTAGCCCACTGCACTATTTTTTTCTGGCCCCTTGAAAAAGCAAATCTAAAAATTTGTGCTTTGGGGAGGCCAAAACTCAGCCCTCTCCGGAGGAGGTAATAGCAAATAGAGAGTACCCTGCAACTTTATCTACATCCCCTGTGCCACTGGAATTTTTAGGAAGTATATTATTATTTGTGTGTTTAATAGTAATAAATTTATATGCAGCCATTAAAGGGACATTAAACACTTTGAGATGGTAACATAAAATGATAAATCGTATACATAAAAAAAAACGTTTACAATATACTTTCAGTATTTATTTTGTCCCCTTTTCCTGTAATTTCAAACCGAAATTCTCAGCTTTTCAGTTTCTGTTAGAAATTGAAGTATAGAACACTGTTATATTCCACACAGACATTGACTGCACACTCTAGTGACCTATTTATAACTGACCCTAATTGGTCCCAGCAGAGAACGTAACCTAAGTTACAACATGGCAGCTCACATTGTTTTATATACATTAAAACTTTACACTTATTTTGAAACTATTTAAACAGCTAATGAAACTTTAAAAATTAATTCACAGACTAATCTTGAATGCATCATTCTGTCTAGCAGTTATTTAGTATTTCATGTCCCTTTAAAGGCTTTAAAAGTATTGACCTGTGCCCCCCCATGTGTTGAAAAGTTGTCTGTCCCTAAAGTAGATAATGCTTGTCACTGTCATTTCATCTGCAATACTTACATCATTAGACGAAATGTTTCAGGTATAGATTGTTGGAGTCTGAAGCTTGATTTTCCTATTATAAAAATGTAAACACACCTAATGAGTTAAATTACAGGGGAATTATTGTAAATGCATTTTACTGTGGATAAATAAACATTAAGCAAAAAATCACAACACAATTAGGTCTGAGGCTGATCTATGTGTGATGTAATAAACTACTGAGATTACCGTCTAATTATATCATTGTTAACAGTCTCATCTGATTTAAGTATCTGCTCTGTATACAGGGACTCCACCACTCAATAAAAAAAATGTTGGTATAGAAAGCAGATAGTAGCACGTTCTCTATTGTTAGTTTGTAATTCAACAACATTTAAATGTTATTGTCATTAATTGAGTTTCTCCTACCAAGGAAAACATAATATGCTTACTAGTATTGATCAGCAGTTTCATATTGGAAATTAGAAATGCCAAAAAATAATTACAAACCTCAAATAAACTTCACACTAGTAATAATAGGCACAAATAATGCACATTCATTAGTGTTACAAACAAGTAGCTATTGAATGGTTAATGTTTATGATACTTTATAATTAAAAACAAAAACAGAACAAACAAATTAACAATTCTGGTCTTCTTTTGTTTTGAAAACAAGAAAATTGCTAACTTTTAGAATACGAATCATTTTCAGTAAATCTAAATGTGGATCAATTTTTGAAGACATTAAAGTTTTGTTTCTGTATATGCATAGTATATATAATTAATTAAACGGACACAAAAACCCCATTTTCTTTCATTATTTAGACAGAGCAAGTCTTTTCAATTTACTTCTATTATCAAATGTGCTTTATTCTTGTGGTATCCTTTGTTGAAGGAGCAGAAATGCACTTCTGGGAGATAAAACAACACATCTGGGGAACCAATAACAAGAGGCATATATGTGCATCCACCAATCAGCAGTTAGCTCCCAGCTCCTAAGCCTATCTAGGTATGCACTTCAGCAAATGATAAGTGAATAAAACACATTTTATAACAGAATTTAATTGGTAGGTTGTTTAAAATCAAATTCTCTGTCTGAATCAGGAAAGAAAATGTTTGGGTCTCATGGGCCCGATCCAATATGCAGCGTCGCCCGCAAAAGTCGGCGAAGCCAAATATTGCGCTGGTTTGGTATCCTATATACGGTGTAACATAGAAATTACGCTCGTATATTTCTGCCTTCGCCCGTAGTTTTTTGGCCCATAGACAGGTATACCAAACCCGCGCAGTTTGGTATCCAATATACAGCGTAAGGACTTACGTGGCGAAAATGGAGAAATCTTACTCCATTTTCACCTTGCCACAAAATGCAGGCGTAGTAAGCCTTACACTGAGTATTGGAGCCCCGTAGCTCCCTAAACTGGCTGCAAAATAAAACCTAACACCTAACGCATACGCAATGTCTATCTACCTGTCAACCGCAATCCCCCGCCGCAATCCCTAATAAAGTGTTTAACCCCTAAACCGCCGCTCCCGGACCCCGCCGCCACCTACATTAAATGTCTAACCCCCTAATGTGATCCCCCTACACCGCCGCCATCTATATTTAAATTATTACCCCCTAATGTGAGCCCCCTACCCCGCCGCCACCTATTTTAAAATGATTAACCCCTAATCTAATCCCCCTACCCCGCCGCCACCTATTTTAAAATGATTAACCCCTAATCTAATCCCCCTACACCGCCGCCACCTATTTTAAAATGATTAACCCCTAATCGAATCCCCCTACCCCGCCGCCACCTATTTTAAAATGATTAACCCCTAATCTAATCCCCCTACCCCGCCGCCACCTATTTTAAAATGATTAACCCCTAATCTAATCCCCCTACATCGCCGCCACCTATAATAAATGTATTACCCACTAAAATACTAAAATGTCCCTACCCTAAACTAAATTACAAATAGCCCTGAAAAGGGCCTTTTGCGTGGCATTGCCCCAAAGTAACCAGCTCTATTACCAGCCCTTAAAAGGGCCTTTTGCGGGGCATTGCCCCAAAGTAACCAGCTCTATTACCAGCCCTTAAAAGGGCCTTTTGCGGGGCATTGTCACAAAGTAATCAGCTATTTTACCTGTAATCTGACCCCCCACACCGCCGCCACCTATATTAAATATATTAACCCCTAATCTAATCCCCCTACACCGCCACCACCTATATTAAATATATTAACCCCTAATCTAATCCCCCTACACCACCGCCACCTATATTAAATATATTAACCCCTAATCTGACCGCTCTACACCGCCGCCACCTATATTAACTATATTAACCCCTAATCTGACCCCCCTACACCGTCGCCACCTACATTAACTATATTAACCCTAATTATATTAGGGTTAATATAGTTAATATAGTTATTATATTATATATATTAACTATATTAACCCTATCTAACCCTAACACCCCTAACTTAATTATTATTGCAATAAATCTAAATAATATTAATCTTATTAACTAAAATATTCCTATTTAAAACTAAATACTTACCTATAAAATAAACCTTAAGATAGCTACAATATAATTAATAATTACATTGTAGCTATTTTAGGGTTTATATTTATTTTACAGGTAACTTGGTATTTATTTTAACTAGGTACAATAGCTATTAAATAGTTAATAACTATTTAATAGCTACCTAGTTAAAATAATTACCAATTTACCTGTAAAATAAATCCTAACCTAAGTTAGGATTTATTTAAATAAACTACAATTATCTAAACTAAAATATAATTAAATACACTAACCTAAATTACAAAAAAAACAAACACTAAATTACAAAAAATAAAAAAAGATTACAAGAATTTTAAGCTAATTACACCTAATCTAAGCCCCCTAATAAAATAACAAAGCCCCCCAAAATAAAAAAAAATGTCCCTATCCTAATCTAAATTACAAAAAGTAATCAGCTCTATTAACAGCCCTTAAAAGGGCTTTTTGTGGGGCATTGCCCCAAAGTAATCAGCTCTTTTACCTGTGAAAAAAAAGAACACCCCCCCCCATTACAACCCACCATCCACACACCCCTACTCTAAAACCCACCCTATCCCCCCTTAAAAAAAAACTAAGTCTAACCCCCAAGTGCTCCTTACCTGTCCTGAAGACCGGCAGAGAAGGTCCTGTTCCAGGCGGAGAAGTCTTCTTCCAGGCGGCGACCTCTTCTTCTTCCAGGAACCAGCCGGCGTGGAGCGGAGGAGTTGAAGACCGATGACCGCGGAGCTGAAGACCGTCCTCCCTGGAACTGAAGACCGGCGATGCAGGAACTGAAGGTCGGCGACACTGGAACTGAAGACCGGAGCCATGGAGCGTGGAGGATCCTCTTCATATGATCGCCGTCGTACACTGAATCGGAATTCAAGGTACGCGATTAAAAATGGCGTCCCTTGAATTCCTATTGGCTGATTTGAGCCTTCAAATTCAAATCAGCCAATCGGATGAAAGCTACTTTAATTCTATTGGCTGATTTGAATAGCCAATAGAATAAGAGCTACTGTAATTCTATTGGCGTCAAGGGACGCCATTTTTTTTTTTTTTTTGAATAATTTTTATTGAGGTGATCAGAGTAACATCAAAACAGATAATGTGTCCAGAAACGTATCCAGGTTAATAATAGCGATGGTACAAATCTCGGTCAAATATCAGAACAGAAATATTGAAATACAGATACTGCTATTGCAAACACCATATCTAAATCTTAGCAGAGCTATGGAAACATGTGTGAAGACAGTTATTATACAAAATGGTTTATTCAAGGGCTATAGAGTGGCTTTTGAGACAAGCTATGACATTATGACTGAGATTGTGAACAGCAGTTATATGGTAATTGGGATTAGCCCGAGGGAGAAGTTATGTATGGCAAAAAATAAAAAACTGGAACGCATCAGAACGAGACCTCATTTTTTGTTTTTTGGGGGGAAAGGAAATGCAGCGGGCAGGAGCCGCTCAAAGACGGAGAGGAAAGGGGGGAGGGACGGAGCCAAATAGGAAGGCTGTCTGACAGAGCTTTGTGTCTCTGGACTTTTGTATGCAGGATAAGTACGGGTGATACCCTGGGATGGATGTGTACAAAGGGAGGTATTTGTATATGTGGAGAGCAGAAAGCTGCTGCGTATACCCCTCTCCTAGGGAGATGCCTGCTAAAGGTGGTGTGGGTAAAAGGAATGTGGGTATGACCCGCAGGTAACGAATGCCGGCGGGAAAGGGAGGAGAGGGGTCAGATGAGAGTCATATAAAGAAATAACATTGCAACTGAAAAGAAATATCAACTGTCTGTCTCTGCGATACCTTGGATAAGATGATACTAACTTATGTGACGCATACAACCTATATTCATAGTATAGTTGGGGTTTGTGAGATAAGAAAGGGGGATTGGTCATGAGAGTATGGGAGAAAAAAAATATATACCATTACCCCCGTTTTCAGGCTGTACTGAGATTATCTAGTGTTTAGCTCTCTTAGAGGTGGCTGTGGATCGTATAACTGGCGGGGCTACACCCGAGCTCTGGGCGTTGTAAAATATGTAATGGAGTCCGCTTACAGAGAGGGGATTTGGCTGGCGCATAATTAAAAGTCGTCAGTCTACTAAAGTGCCTGGCTTATGGTTTGTTAGAGTCCTATTATAGATGCGTATAGATCTCTGTCGTAAAAAATACAGGGGTATAGCATCAAATATACAGCATAGTATATCAGGTGGCATTCAGCACTATATGAGGAGCAGTCGTACATGACATGTGTCAGCTTACATTAGAGTTGTGAGAACAAAGATAAGAGAGCCTAAGCGAGTACCTTGCAGTGAAATATCTAGACTAAGTCAGGGGGAGTTTGTTAGGATGGGATTTCTTATCTCAAAGTAAGGATAAAATAAATATCAGTTACTAGTATATGCAAGCCAATTAGTAGTATGTCACTGGGAATTGACATAGTTAATATAAGATAGCTATATGTTGTGATGAATGTAAACTTGTTTAACTAACCCTTTAAGCTCAGACATAGGAAGTAATAAAACATATCTCAATCCTCCCTCCTCCACTCCCTACCTGCAAACACGGGATAGCAAAGTAACTGTCTCTAACCTAAAAGTGTCAGGCTTTATATAGTTATGCAATACTTTAGGTGAATACAGGTGGCGGCTTATATTTCTTTAGGTGTGTTGGGGATAAAGCAAAAAGGTGAGGTTCCAGCTATGAATATATGTGGAGGAGGGGAGACTGATACAGATAGTATATCCTTTGATGTATACATTCCAGTAAGGGTATATCAAGCATAGTATAGTATAAAAGATATAGTACTTAATATAAGTGCAGAAGAGTAACATATATTTATCTGAACATTGAATCCCAGAGAGGACTGCAACTAGGTGGTAGTGATTGATTCTAGCAGGCTCTGGTCTACTTTAATTATAGTGTGACTCCAGAAAATAAAAAGATATATCTATGTCTCATAAACAGTACAAAGATAGGTCACATGGCATATTTGGCCATCTTTACATCGCTCTTTATCATACAATAGGAGTAGTAGGTAAGTAAAATTGCATTGTTGGAATCTCAGTTAGCCCCCTGTACGTTAGCAAAACAGTTGATATCTTAAATCTCTTCTAATAAAACTTATATTCCCCTACAACATCCCACCAGGTAAACAATAAAACATTGAAAAATGGTAAAATACAATCGCTAGACTATTTAAAACTTGCTTATGAGCCGAATGGGCATGAGCTACAGTGGGACCTTTCAAAACTTTTTTTTTTTTGTTCCCTTTTAATATATAAGAGAAGAAAAACCAACAAAACAAATCCCTCAACGGACTGACCACCAGATATGAAATCCGATACTCAGGGAGGGAGAGTTAAGGAAAACTGAGCTGCCGTGTTGGGTCCGCTTTATAGAAATTAAATATCGCTAGGTCCATTACCCAATGCCAATCTTCTGGCTTAACCTGGCTTGAGGATCCTGGAGGGCACCGCAAGTTAGCTCAATATAACAGTTCATAGTCCGGAACGTGGAGCTCAGGTAAAAGCCGCCAACCGTTCTACGATCATGGAGCTTGAGTAGAGAAAACAGATTCTTCAGGAGTATGCCATCCCGACAGCCAGACTGCTCACTGTGTAGTGGGAGCTCTCTCAAATCACTACCGGTCGTCTCCATGGCGGAGCAAAAGTGCGTAGCTGGCAAATATAGAGGAAGAGGTGGGTTATCTTCACAGCTGTAGCGTGCAGTCAGGTTCACCTCAGCCCCCATTCTGACCGACCGCTCCGGAACAGGAGCCGGGTGCATCATGGTGGAATCGGCGGTAAGCTCAGGCTGCTGGGGCAACGTGGGTAAGCCTTGTCTGGCATTGTCCGCCATCTTGTCCCTTTGGAGTTGATGCGCCACTGGGGCGGGTAGGTTATCCAGGTTTTCTTCTGGCACGCTAGGTGCTTCTTCTCGGCTGAGAGACAAGCATTGGGAGAGGAGTTTGAACTGTGCATCCATACGGGAGCCCAGTAGAGTCAGTGCGTCCAGAATTAGGGAGTCCATCCTCTCAGCTAAGAGGGGGATCAGGTCTATCTCTGCAGGCCGAGCCTTGTAAGAGGATCTAGGGTTTAAGTGCTGCAACAAAAGCAGTCAGCTCCTCGCTGTCAGGGAAGACACTAAATCCCCGCCAACACAGTTTCCTCCACTGGTCTCAAAATCTGCTGCCAGTTGTCTCAAAATGTAGTCAGAGAAGACAATTGTTTAATCTGCTATCATTTTTGCTCTTTGAAATATCATTTTAGGGTTATTTGTGGCTTTTGTTGGTTCATTAGAGCAGGAGTTCTGTAAACCTGCGTCTGCTCGGCTCGAGTGTTGGCTCCGCCCCAAGGGACGCCATTTTTAATTGCGTACCTTGAATTCCGATTCAGTGTACGGCGGCGATCGTATGAAGAGGATCCTCCACGCTCCATGGCTCCGGTCTTCAGTTCCAGCGTCGCCGATCTTCAGTTCCTGCATCGCCGGTCTTCAGTTCCTGCATCGCCGGTCTTCAGTTCCAGGGAGGATGGTCTTCAGCTCCGGGATCATCGGTTTTCAACTCCTCCGCTCCGCGCCGGCTGGTTCCTGGAAGAAGAAAAGGTCGCCGCCTGGAAGAAGACTTCTCCGCCTGGAACAGGACCTTCTCCGCCGGTCTTCAGGACAGGTAAGGAGCACTTGGGGGTTAGACTTAGGTTTTTTTTAAGGGGGGATAGGGTGGGTGTTAGAGTAGGGGTGTGTGGGTGGTGGGTTGTAATGGGGGGGTTGTTCTTTTTTTTCACAGGAAAAAGAGCTGATTACATTGGGGCAATGCCCCACAAAAGGCCCTTTTAAGGGCTGGTAATAGAGCTGATTACTTTTTGTAATTCAGTTTAGGGTAGGGACATTTTTTTATTTTGGGGGGCTTTGTTATTTTATTAGGGGGCTTAGATTAGGTGTAATTAGCTTAAAATTCTTGTAATCTTTTTTTATTTTTTGTAATTTAGTGTTTGTTTTATTTTTGTAATTTAGCTTAGTGTATTTAATTATATTTTAGTTTAGATAAAAATAAATATAAACCCTAAAATAGCTACAATGTAATTATTAATTATATTGTAGCTATCTTAAGGTTTATTTTATAGGTAAGTATTTAGTTTTAAATAGGAATATTTTAGTTAATAAGATTAATATTATTTAGATTTATTGCAATAATAATTAAGTTTGGGGTGTTAGGGTTAGATAGGGTTAATATAGTTAATATATATAATATAATAACTATATTAACTATATTAACCCTAATATAATTAGGGTTAATATAGTTAATATAGGTGGCGGCGGTGTAGGGGGGTCAGATTAGGGGTTAATATATTTAATATAGGTGGCGGCGGTGTAGGGGGATTAGATTAGGGGTTAATATATTTAATATAGGTGGCGGCGGTGTAGGGGGAAAAGATTAGGGGTTAATATATTTAATATAGGTGGTGGCGGTGTAGGGGGGTCAGATTACAGGTAAAAGAGCTGATTACTTTGTGACAATGCCCCGCAAAAGGCCCTTTTAAGGGCTGGTAATAGAGCTGGTTACTTTGGGGCAATGCCCCGGAAAAGGCCCTTTTAAGGGCTGGTAATAGAGCTGGTTACTTTGGGGCAATGCTACGCAAAAGGCCCTTTTCAGGGCTATTTGTAATTTAGTTTAGGGTAGGGACATTTTAGTATTTTAGTGGGTAATACATTTATTATACGTTGCGGCGGTGTAGGGGGATTAGATTAGGGGTTAATCATTTTAAAATAGGTGGCGGTGGGGTAGGGGGATTAGATTAGGGGTTAATCATTTTAAAATAGGTGGCGGTGGGGTAGGGGGATTAGATTAGGGGTTAATCATTTTAAAATAGGTGGTGGCGGGGTAGGGGGATTAGATTAGGGGGTTAATCATTTTAAAATAGGTGGCGGCGGAGTAGGGGGCTCACATTAGGGGGTAATAATTTTAATATAGGTGGCGGCAGTGTAGGGGGATTAGATTAGGGGTTAATAATTTTAATACAGGTGGCGGCGGTGTAAGGGGGTCAGATTAGGGGGTAGTACATATAATGTAGGTGGCGGCGGGGTAGGGGGCTCACATTAGGGGGTAATATAGTTAAAATAGGTGGTGGCGGTGTAGGGGGATCATATTAGGGGGTAATATAGTTAATGTAGCTGGCGGCGGGGTCCGGGAGCAGCGGTTTAGGGGTTAATACATTTATTGTTAGGAGTGGGAGGGGGGATTGCGGATAGAGGGGTATACGTGTCGAGCTATGTTTGGGAGGCTTGTTAGACAGTTACAGGTGATTTTATAATTTAGACAGTTTTTGTAGGCGGCGGCAGTTTCTAATGTGCCGTAAGTCACTGGCGACTCCAGAAATTTGTACTTACGCAGATTTCTGGACATCGCTAGTTTGTCAGACTTATGGCACTTTAGCATCTGACGGCGCCGTATATGAGATAGCTCGAGTTGCGAGCTGAAACTACGGGCGGCACAGGTTTCCACGCTTGCGCCGAAACCTGCGCCATATATCGGATCGCGCCCCATGTCCCTTTAAGCACTGTGTTGCAAAATACCTGCATATAAACGAAATCTTTTAAAAGTAATTACATTTTCATTTTGTTAACAACATTTGCTTTGGTTTACAATTCAGGGACATATATATGATCGCCTGCACTGATCAAGCAATTAATGCGTATCATGTTAAAGGGTCAGAGTCCTGGATCCTAGAGAATGCATACAAGCCTATGGTTGAATTGAAAACTAAAATTACATGAAAAGTGAGCAAACTAAATAGTAAAATATTTACATTTTCTTGCACTGCAACAACATTTTATGGCAAATTCAATTTTGGGTTTATTGTCACTTGAAAGGACCAGATATTAGCCCTTAGTATGAAATTCAAATGAGAAGTTGATTTTTTTCTGACTAATTTCAGTTATGTCTTTTTCTACTCCTCCTGTATCATGTGACAGCCATCAGCCAATCACAAATACATGTACATACATTCTGTGAGTTCTTGCACATGCTAAGTAGGAGTTTGTCACTCAAAAAGTGTAAATATAAAAAGACTGTGCACATTTTGTTAATGGAAGTAAATTGGAAAGTTGTTTAAAATGACATACCCTATACAAATCATTAATTTTGACTTGAGTGTCCCTTTAAGATAACCAGAGGTACATTATCTTGAGAACAGACATGTTGTCTATATGCAATTTCAAATGAGATGTTTACACCACGTCCAGTAAAAACGACATAATTATTGAGTGAAACTTTTTAGATCTAATATATAATAGGATGATTAACACAAGGAAATTAAATCTGAACATTCTTGCTGTCACCAAGGACAGCTCTTGACATATATATGTATATGAGAGAAATATAGGGCACACATTGCACTGTATATGGGAGAGATACAGGGCACATATGACACTGTATATGGGAGAGATACAGGGCACACATTACACTGTATATGGGAGAGATACATGGCACACATTACACTGTATATGGGAGAGATAGAGGGCACATATGACACTGTATATGAGATAGATATAGGGCGCACATTGCACTGTATATAAGAGGGAATATAGGGCACACATTACACTGTATATGGGAGAGATACAGGGCACATATTACACTGTATATGGGAGAGATATAGGGCACATATTACACTGTATATGGTAAATATACAGGGCACCCATTACACTTTAGGTAAGAGAGATACAGGGCACACAATACACTGTTTATGGGAGAGATATAGGGCACATATTAATTACACTGTATATGGGAAATATACAGGGCACACATTACACTTTATGGGAGAGATATAGGGCACATATTACACTGTATATGGGAGAGATATAGGGCACACAACTGTATATGGGAGAGATATAGGGCACACAACTGTATATGGGAGAGCTATAGGGCACATATTACACTGTATATGGGAGAGATACAGGGCACACAAATGTATATGGGAGAGATATAGGGCACATATTACACTGTATATGGGAGAGATATAGGGCACATATTACACTGTATATGGGAGAGATATAGGGCACATATTACACTGTATATGGGAGAGATACAGGGCACACAAATGTATATGGGAGAGATATAGGGCACATATTACACTGTATATGGGAGAGATACAGGGCACACAACTGTATATGGGAGAGATATAGGGCACATATTACACTGTATATGGGAGAGATATAGGGCACATATTACACTGTATATGGGAGAGATATAGGGCACATATTACACTGTATATGGGAGGGATACAGGGCACACAAATGTATATGGGAGAGATATAGGGCACATATTACACTGTATATGGGAGAGATATAGGGCACATATTACACTGTATATGGGAGAGATACAGGGCACACAAATGTATATGGGAGAGATATAGGGCACATATTACACTGTATATGGGAGAGATACAGGGCACACAACTGTATATGGGAGAGATATAGGGCACATATTACACTGTATATGGGGGAGATATAGGGCACATATTACACTGTATATGGGGGAGATATAGGGCACATATTACACCGTATATGGGAGAGATATAGGGCACATATTACACTGTATATGGGAGAGATATAGGGCACATATTACACTGTATATGTGAGAGATATAGGGCACACAATACACTGTATATGGGAGAGATATAGGGCACATATTACACTGTATATGGGAGAGATATAGGGCACATATTACACCGTATATGTGAGAGATACAGGGCACACAATACACTGTATATGGGAGAGATATAGGGCACACATTGCACTGTATATGAGAGAGATATAGGGCACACATTACACTGTATATGGGAGAGATATAGGGCACACATTACACTGTATATGGGAGAGATATAGGGCACACATTACACTGTATATGGGAGAGCTATAGGGCACATATTACACTGTATATGGGAGAGATATAGGGCACACATTACACTGTATATGGGAGAGATATAGGGCACACATTACACTGTATATGGGAGAGATATAGGGCACACATTACACTGTATATGGGAGAGATATAGGGCACATATTACACTGTATATGTGAGAGATACAGGGCACATATTACACTGTATATGGGAGAGATATAGGGCACACATTACACTGTATATGGGAGAGCTATAGGGCACATATTACACTGTATATGTGAGAGATATAGGGCACACATTACACTGTATATGGGAGAGATATAGGGCACATATTACACTGTATATGGGGGAGATATAGGGCACATATTACACTGTATATGGGGGAGATATAGGGCACATATTACACTGTATATGGGGGAGATATAGGGCACATATTACACTGTATATTGGGGAGATATAGGGCACATATTACACTGTATATGGGAGAGATATAGGGCACATATTACACTGTATATGTGAGAGATATAGGGCACATATTACACTGTATATGGGAGAGATACAGAGCACATATGACTCTGTATATGAGAGAGATATAGGGCACACATTGCACTGTATATGGGAGAGATATAGGGCACATATTACACTGTATATGTGAGAGATACAGGGCACATATTACACTGTATATGGGAGAGATATAGGGCACATATTACACTGTATATGGGAGAGATATAGGGCACACATTACACTGTTTATGGGAGAGATATAGGGCACATATTACACTGTATATGGGAGAGATATAGGGCACACATTACACTGTATATGGGAGAGATATAGGGCACATATTACACTGTATATGGGAGAGATATAGGGCACATATTACACTGTATATGTGAGAGATATAGGGCACATATTACACTGTATATGGGAGAGATACAGGGCACATATGACACTGTATATGAGAGAGATATAGGGCACACATTGCACTGTATATGAGAGAGATATAGGGCACACATTACACTATATATGGGAGAGATATAGGGCACACATTACACTGTATATGGGAGAGATATAGGGCACATATTAATTACACTGTATATGGGAAATATACAGGGCACACATTACACTGTTTATGGGAGAGATATAGGGCACATATTAATTACACTGTATATGGGAAATATACAGGGCACACATTACACTGTTTATGGGAGAGATATAGGGCACATATTAATTACACTGTATATGGGAAATATACAGGGCACCCATTACACTTTATGTACGAGAGATACAGGGCACACATTACACTGTATATGGGAGAGATACGGGGCACACAACTGTATATGGGAGAGATATAGGGCACACATTACACTGTATATGGGAGAGATACGGGGCACACAACTGTATATGGGAGAGATATAGGGCACATATTACACTGTATATGGGAGAGATACGGGGCACACAACTGTATATGGGAGAGATCTAGGGCACACATTACACTGTATATGGGAGAGATACGGGGCACACAACTGCATATCGGAGAGATACAGGGCACATATTACACTGTATATGGGAGAGATACGGGGCACACAACTGTATATGGGAGAGATATAGGGCACACATTGCACTGTTTATGGGAGAGATATAGGGCACATATTACACTGTATATGGGGGAGATATAGGGCACATATTACACTGTATATGGGGGAGATATAGGGCACATATTACACTGTATATGGGAGAGATATAGGGCACATATTACACTGTATATGGGAGAGATATAGGGCACACATTACACTGTATATGGGGGAGATATAGGGCACATATTACACTGTATATGGGGGGGATATAGGACACATATTACACTGTATATGGGAGAGATATAGGGCACATATTACACTGTATATGGGAGAGATATAGGGCACACATTACACTGTATATGGGGAGATATAGGGCACACATTACTCTGTATATGGGGAGATATAGGGCACACATTACACTGTATATGGGAGAGCTATAGGGCACATATTACACTGTATATGGGGGAGATATAGGACACATATTACACTGTATATGGGAGAGATACAGGGCACATATTACACTGTATATGGGGGAGATATAGGGCTCATATTACACTGTATATTGGGGAGATACAGAGCACATATTACACTGTATATGGGGGAGATATAGGGCACATATTACACTGTTTATGGGAGAGATACAGGACACATATTACACTGTATATGTGAGAGATATAGGGCACACATTACACTGTATATGGGAGAGATACAGGCACATATTACACTGTATATGTGAGAGATACAGGGTACATATTACACTGTATATGGGAGAGATATAGGGCACACATTACACTGTTAATGGGAGAGATACAATGTACCCATTACACTGTATATGGGGGAGATACAATGTACCCATTACACTGTATATGGGAGATATATAGGGTACACATTACACTTTATGTGGGAAATATACAGGGCACCCATTACACTTTATGTAATAAATATACAGGGCACACATGACACTGTTTATGGGAGAGATACAGGGCACACATTACAATGTTTATGGGAGAGATATAGGGCACATATTACACTGTTTATGGGAGAGATATAGGGCACATATTACACTGTATATGGGAGAGAAAAAGGGCACATATTACACTGTATATGGGAAATATCCAGGGCACACATTATACTTTATGTGGGAGTTTTACAGACACCCCATATAGTTTTATGTGTGACTGGGAATGATGTATGCAGCATATTAAAGGGCAGCATTTTGTTTTTTAATAGCCATTGTTATTTATTGCACAATGTAACATTATCAACTACTTTAATAACAACAATGTCCTGTTTATTGTAAACTGTATATATAAAAATACCTACCTGGAAATACAATTTCTATATTATCCTTAAAATCATATTCACTAATATGTGTATGATTTGGCCACATAAGTGAATATGTAACAAAATCACATAGAAGCTGAAGAGTTTCCTCACACATACAGAAATTGGACTGTTCTTAGTAAATGTAGTCTATACAGGTAATATCTTCTCCATAAGTGCTGACAGTTCAGTTTCATGCAATATTGGCATAAAACGCATTGTTAAAAAAAAATGTGGCACCAGTATTCAGTATACTAATTACTATATCAGTAATTACTATTTGCTGACAGAATAATACATACATGAAAATAAACAGTTACAAGTTAATACATTTCTCTTTAAATGGAACTAATGCATTAACATTGCTGCTATAGAGTTTCCAAGGCTGCAACATCATGAACTGTAATCTTGTTCACTATATTGATAACCACTGGCAACATTGTAGCCAGATATAAGGGCACCATATTATAGTTGATGTTTGAACATATGCATAAATCTCACAAAACCATTATACAGGGGGCCCTCGTTTTACAACGGTTCAATTTACACCGTTTCAGAATAACAACCTTTTTTCCAGTCATGTGACTGCTATTGAAAAGCATTGAGAAGCAGTGCATTTATTAAAATAGCCAGTAGGTGGAGCTGTCCGCTTGTGTTGCAGCAAAGCCAAGCAAGCTGAAATTAATCAGTTTAACCAGACCTGAGCTATCAAGCAGATTTCAAAGGAACAAGATCTTCCTGTCTATAAATCAGTCCAGATTGGAATGCATAGAAAGAACTGTTTGCAGAAAAATGCAAGTGAAGTCTGTGTTGTGTGATTATTTTATTAGGTTTATAATGTTGTTTAGCAAATGTTTTTGTTTGTTTAACTTAGTTTAATTATATATTCTGTGTTGTGTGATTATTTTATTAGGTTTATAATGCTGTTTAGCATTTAAAGTCTTCATTTCAAAGCTTTAAAAATAATGTATTAGGTGTTACTTATGACAATTTTGAGAGGGGCCTAGAACCTATCTACCTCACTTCCAATTGACTTACATGATAAACTGGGTTTCAATTTACAACGGTTTCGATTTACAACCATTCCTTCTGGCACCTAACCCCGGCGTAAACTGAGGGATACCTGTATATTGTATGGCATTTCATTTTCTTCCGTTCCCATAGATTTCTTTCTTTTGTCAGAGGTGTTAGACTGCATCACATCTTCTAGGCCTAACCCAAACTCCCTAGTGTCACCTCAGAACATACAGACACCTGTCTGACCCCTCCCTAACACCTCCTTGGAGCAGACACCCCTCATGTCTCTTTTGTAAAAGTGACAGAATTTAAACTTTTTTCACTACTTTTCTTTAGATAGTTAATAATAAATCAAATCCATTTACTATCATCTTGATATACTGAATGCACTGTGCAAGGTTTTAACAAACAAACAAAAAAAAGATATATTTCTTAGTGTATTTTATTGTGAATTGTAAAAAGAAAATGTATTTATTGTGTATTTTCTGTATCTTTACAAATAAAATAAAACAATATATAAAATAAAATGTATATTAGTATAAACATTTACATATTTACTAATGGTATGATGGGGCATTATTTAAGTTAGGGTGGACAGAATTATTTGTATGGCTATCCAGTCACTAATGGTGGGATTGACCACAGGCCAAATTACATTTTGCTTACACTTATATAAAAGAAAATGCCTCATATTACAATCTGATTATAATAAAATTTTAGTTAAAGTTGCATATTTTGGTACCCTGTGATGAAAAACACAGGAGTGTGCACATGTTTTGGGAACTATATGCATACCATCGTTACAATCATTATTGCAATCAACGCTGCTATACAGTGCACACGACACACGCAGGTTCCTGAGCCTACCTCAGTATGCTGTCCTGGAAATGAGTTATGTTTCACAAATAGTACCAAGTTATTATTATCATCATTTATTTGTAGAGCGCCAACAGATTCCGCAGAGCGTCTCACTTTAATTTTGAATGTATGCCAAGTTAAAGAGGCACATTTGGTGAAATAAATATATTAGAAATATGTTCTGCCTGAATCATGAAAGTGTATTTCTGCCTTCCATGTTCCTTTAATGAATTTAATTTAACTGGAAATACTACTCCAATTTTCAATATTTGATACCATTAACAATCTTAATTACTGAACAAGAAGAGAATGATATGCTCTGTCTGAATCATGAACGTGTATTTCTGCCCTCCTTGTCCCTTTAACAAATTTAATTTAACTGGATACACTACTTTAATTAACAATATTTTGTACCAATACACAAGCTTCACTACTGAACAAGAAGAGTGGAACTACTTTTTTTCCATAACAGATGCTGATTTCTGTTTTCTGTTGGGGGTGACATCAATTCTTGAAGAGTCAGACGTGGCCCATTGTGTGCAGTTCGAGTGTCACTGGTTTAAGATTGGTTTTTAAACAAAGTTTCTTGCTTCTTCAGTGTGTGACAATTTCATCAGCTGTGTGTAACAGTTAGTTGTAGAATGGTTTATAGCAATTTTACAAAAAGAACTTAAGTACATTGTTGTCTGTCATACACAATTATAACTATAGGTGAGAATGGCCCAAACTGCTCATACATACATCAGTAAGTGTAAACTTTCGAGTACCCCCCCCCCCCACACACACACAAAATTGCTCTATTTATTTAGAGCATCTTATTTTTAAAGGGCCATTAAACAATAAATACATGTCATGCACCTCCCTCTAATTATAGGTGCTGCCATTTTGGTACCTAGATTACACTGCAGGTATCCAAAGGAGAGTTATTGCACATGTGCAAACACATCAGCACTGGAATGCAGGAGAAGCTAGATGACTAAATGGAAGACAGGGAATAACCTCAATACTATGGTCATAAAATGTATTGTTTGTTAAATGCCCCTTTAAACAAATGTGCTTGTTTCTGCTGAGTATTTAATTATTTTTCTCACAAATTCACCATTAAAAATATAACAGAATGTTTACAGGTAAATTGTTTAATGTGTTTTTGTGAAGAATGTATGCCCCTGTGTTTTTAATCCTACTAACGGGCTAAATAAACCTCTATGCCACTCCATTTGACAATACGGCTGGTGATTGGAGCATACGTATATGTGGCACTCTGGAGCTGTTCAGATACATGACAGATGCCTGACTTGGGTTATAGTGAGGGAATTTGTGTCTATGATGTACATTTTGTATTATTTCCAGCAAACTTTATAGATCCTGTTCTCAGTTTTACCTTATGACAGATCATTAATTGAGTCTCTTGGGCGTAACAAGCATGCAAAAAAGTAAATCATTTTAAATGTTTGCCAAGAGTATACCACTTCAAAAAGGCTCAAAACAACTGATGTACAGTGCTTTATATTTTGTACTTCTACAAAGACTGATCACTACAGGACTTTAGAAATGCTGGTGCCTATTGAATTATTGGAAAGAAGAAGCAAATACAAAAACTAGAGTATGAAATATATTTGTTATAATATCAATTTAATACTCTAATGTTTTTTTTAATCATTTTAGATTAATAAATATAAATATCTGCTGAGATGCCACATGAGCTTAGTGGGTTTTTCAGACACTTGTATCTGCTGAAATGTGGATTCCAAGTATTATCTGGTTCTGTGTCAAGGGAATTAAATATAGAATTGGGACATTACCCTGGTGTTACCTGAGTGCAAGATTCTCCAAGGTCACATTCACACCTTCGGGGGATTTTGACACCTTTTTACTCCTAAATTCTATAAAAGGCACACAACAGTTTCAGTTATCATCCAGGCACCTGAAGAGCACAGGTCTTTCCTCAAGCCTTACAATTAGAAGGGCCAAAGTCAGGAGCCACTACAATGGCAGAATGTGCGGCAGCAACTGGAGATTTATATTCTTGCTTTTCCTCGGATGTTCACCAGATAGGACTAAATCATCTTCTTGTCAACCAAGTGGAAGCTTGTCTCCCTTCAGCTCATCACAAGGACTTCCAACGGGGCTCTGTACAAGGTGAGTTATTGCAACACTGGTCCATTTTTTCTTATACTATTGATAGCTGATAGTCTTAACAAGAATATTTTTTATAATTTTACACCAAAAAAATTAATCTTTTTTTTTAAAAAAAATTAAAGAACCCAAAATTAATTTACATTAAATACTTATGTATATTTTTTTAATTGCATTGTATCCAGAAGGAAATGAGTGTTGCATGTATAGCTTATTAAATGATAGGGTAAATAACACATTATCAAGACAAATAGGTCTGTTTGTTTATTTATTTTTAAAACTAATACATTTCAATTGCCTAATAAGGGACAAGTTTTCATATGCATCACTGAGTAGTTATTCAGTAATTAGAGCTAGTGAGGAAATGATCTTTGAGGTTCAGTTGTAAATTACTTTCTATTAGTTGCAATATTGGTTGAAGAGGTTTAACATAACCCTTTTCTATGCACAATATTTTGAAATAATGAATTGCTGATCTTTCATATACTGTTTAAAGTCACTTTAAAGGGACAGTCTAGTCAAAATTAAACTTTCATTATTCAGATAGGACTTGTAATTTTAATCAACTTTCCAGTGTACTTTTATCATCATATTCTCTTTGTTCTCTTGGTATTTTTAATGAAACAAAACCTAGGCAGGCTCATATGCTAATTTCTAAGCGCTTGAGGGCTGCCTCTTATCAAATGTTTTTTAAATTCCTTTTCACAACAAGAGACTGACAAGTTCATGTGGGTCATGTAGAGAACACTGTAATGCACAGGGAGTTATTTAAGATTTAGCACAAAACAATACTAAATGCAAGTCAATAGATAATAAACAGTCACAGTCATGTGATCAGGGGGCTGGAAGAAGGTTCTTAGATACAAGGTAATCACGGAGGTAAAAAGTGTATTAATATAACTGTGTTGGTTATGCACAACTGGTGAATGGGTAATAAAGGGATTATCTATCTTTTAAGACAATAAAAATTATATTGTATCCCTTTAATCAAATACATTTGTAATAACTGAAATTGATGATTTTTATAGTCACTAGAATCAAGACAGTTAGTGAAAATATTAACAGTAAATGGACATTGATTAGGAATCCTCCAGTAGGTCTATTGGTTGCCAGTAATTTTGACATACTCCAGAAGAATTAAAGAGAAAATATATTTTTTTTTCAGTATATATATTTAGATGTCACAAACAAAAACAATCATGTCCATTTTTAATTATTTTTTTTAGATGTGACAGTGAATTTTTCATAACAACATTGTTATTGTCTCAACAGAAAAGATGAGCAGTGATCTCAGCTCACTACACACCGAGGTACAGAAGGATCAGCAGGTCACAGTCACCTCCAGCTCTGCCCCAGAGCCACTGCCCCAACGCAGAAAGAGAACAGTCTATAGCCAGGCCCAGCTGGATGCCCTAGAGCAGTTCTTCCGAAGCAACATGTACCCAGACATCCACCACCGGGAGTACCTGGCTACACAGATTAATTTACCTGAGTCAAGGATACATGTAAGTGCTCATGTGTTACATTATCTTAATCTTATATTGTCATTAGCCTTAGACCCTACATGCACTATAAGCAGTGGTGGGATTCAGTCTGTTCTCATCAGTTCTTAAGAACCTGTTCCTAAGATTTAGTAAATGTATATGTTCTCTAATATAGATAAGTTTGAGAACCTGTTGCTAAAATTTCAGAATCCCACCACTAACTATAAGTAGTCATATAGGGGGTAGATTTATTAAGCAACGGATGCTGCATTATATGCCCATTGTTTCAGGTCCTTAACTTCTCTGACACCTTTTAGGTGGTGGACTGAAATCATCCCAATCCAATCCGATTGGAATGATTGATGGTTCCTGCTATCAGCCGATTGGCCACAAATGAGAAAGGGGGCGGCATTACACAAGCATTTCAGTAGAAATGCTTGTGCAATGTTAAATGCCGACAGCGTATGTTGTCGGCATTTAGAGAGGTCGAGCAGACATGATTTGCTACAGCGAATCATGTCCGCTCGACCTATGGTAAATCTACCCCATATTCTCTGGGCATCTCTAGATTGAATCTATTTACAGAGGCAAGGCTTCATTTGTTCTCATATTATTAACATAACATATTCTCTTCTTAAATATTAGAACTCCCAGTATCATAGTTTTAGATTTATTTTATATATATATATATAGTTTCCTCAATGTTCAAGATCACTGAGTCTATTTGTTGCATATATGGAATATTACAAACTGTTAAAGCATTACAATTCTTTCTAAGTATAATCTAATAACTGTGATTCCTGTTACTCATGTCATGTTTTCTTTTTCTATGTAGGTCTGGTTCCAGAACAGGAGAGCAAAGGTCAGACGTGATGGGCGCAAGTCTACCCTGTTTCCTATGCTTAGAGAGCAATGTTCAAGCACCCCAGTAGTCAACAAGGACATTTCCTCTTCTTTGACAATGTCCCATCTTTCAAAGGCTTGGTGTCAGCAGGAAAAATTACATGAACCACCTCATCAAGACCAACCAGAGTGGAAATCAAAGCAATATTTTGGTAACCAATCTCATGAAACGTCACATACTATGAGCAGGCAGAAGATTCTAGTGCACCATCTCAACACATCATCCAGTGTGTTATCTGCAAATCGCACCGGGAACTGGCACAATGTGAACAGAGGTAGACCTGTAATCGCTGGCTTTCAAAACAAAGTGATGGACCTCAGTGTTAGACATGTATCTATGAATGCTGATCTCAAGATAGACTATGATAATTTCCCTCCCAATAGGACCATTGGACCAGAGATGAATGTAGTAATTCCACCAATCCCAAGTTCAAAATCGTCAACAGATGAAAAGAGAAATACTGATTTCACAAAGAAGAAGCCACACTTGACTATTGGCTACAATGGACAATACACTTCCTTTTCAGGTTCTGGAGATAGTGACAGATCTACAGATCTTAAAACAGACTGGAAAAGAAGAAGTTTGATTTCTGTTTATCATCATTTGGATTAAATAAAGACTCTGGATCAATATTTTACTATGTACTATGCCCAATGATTATCCTAGTGTGTAATACTTTGCTGAATACACAGAATTGTAGCATAAAGAAAATCATATTGATATAGTTTGACTTTGAAGCACTAGGAGTGTTATTTGTTCTTCTGGATATTATATTACTCAAGTTATTTGTGATTGTTAATGCACTGTTAATATTATGAGTTCATATTATGAGTTTTTGTGAGATTTTATATATAAAAAAATAAATAAATAAAAAACAATTGAAAATTAACTGAACAACATTGTTTTTATTTAATAATATATTTTAGAGTTTCTCAATTGGACTGTTTTTAACAGCATTACAATACAATAAAATCTAACTTATGTTAAAGGGATAACAAGCATTGCGTAATTGCAATACATTTCTCTTGTATTGCTATAGAATAACATATCAGGTCTAAACATTTTTAAAACAAATTAACTTTTTGTTTGCTGTAACTCCACTCATTATTTGCCTCATTTGGAGGAGCAAATCTAAAACTGAGTCTGCAAACAATGTGGCTAACCAGAGTCATTGGGGGTTAGCCTTGGCATGTCTGCAGTTTACTTTTTCAGTTCTGAGAATTAGAAAATCCACAATTTTAAGAGCTAAATTAAATTAAAAGGGGGCAAAATAATTAGTGAATGTACACAAATAATTGTTTGATTGATCACTGGCTACAGAAAACAACTCCCACAAACCTATTGGTGGATAGATGCACATCAACAGTGATAAAAAATGAAACAGTATGACTTACAGATATTAAATAAACTAAATTGTATTATATTTTAAAATATCCAATTTACATTTTTTTTTTCCTTTAATGATTAAAGGGACAGTGTACTGTAAAATTGTTTTTCCCTTAATGTATTTCCAATTACTTTTTTTTACCAGCTGCAAAGTATAAAATGTATGAGATTTGCTTTTTAAGGCTTATTTGTGTATACGAATGAGCTGATTTTGTATTTTTAAGCCACAACCTAATAAAATGGGTTGAGCTTGTAGGTATAATCAGATCTCATTACTTTATCACATTGTGCACATATACCTGTTTCTTTACCTTATATCTGTCCATAAACCAATCACCAATACTTGGAGAGAACATTGGAAAATTAACATTTTATTATCTTATCTCTTCTATAACCCACTGGGAGTGTAATTTCTTCTACTGGATGTGTTAACACAGCTTGGCCTCGAGGCCAAAAACTTTCAGGATGGGTGGGGATACCACAGGCTAAATAAACAAATTCAAATGCCAATATAATGGTAATGGAAATACTTGTAAACAATTTAATACACTCCAGCAGGTAAAGGGGATCATTGGGAACAAATTAAAGGGGATAAATATTTTGAGTAAACTGTCCCTTTAAAGTTTTAGAATATTTTAACTCACTGGTGGTTTATACTGCATAGCCACTGGAAAATCTGCCCCCTACTAACACAATTTAACTGGTATTTCTCACAAAAAAAGACATGGGCAGTGGCATATGGAGAGGTAATTAATGCCCCATTAGTTTGTAATAAAATTGCTAAATAAAGTATTTGGCCAGTATAGGACTGGGAAGGCAACATACCACAGCATTAACCCACAAAATTGTGTCCCCCTCACCAAGTCCTTCTGCCCCTCCCAAATTCCTTCTGCTTCTCTCCAAATCCTGCTAGGCTAAACAAAGTGTCAATCCATCCAAACTTTAAAGGGGCAGTGTACACCAATTTTCAAATAACTGCATGTAACACTACTATACAGAAGAATATGCACTGATACTGATAAAACTTACTTAAAAGCTCCCTATTTAGCACTGTTGAAGAGGTTAAGCGGGGACACCCACTGAAAGGGGCTGAGAAAACAAGAAATGCAGACCCCCCTTCTCTGCATATGAAAAGACAGATAACATAAACAGGAGCCTGCAGGAGTCTGTAAACCTGTGTATACATCTGACACTGCGGGGCTTGGTTAGGAGTCTGAAAATCATCACGTTATTAAAAAATAAGCAAAACTATACATAGTTACAAAAACAATCCCAGGTGGCTATATAAATGGATCATCTACAAAACATTTATGCGAAGAAAGATCTACAATGTCCCTTTAAGATGTTTGTAGAAAATAGCATTTCACATTTCAGAAATTACCTTATGTTTCTTTCCACAAAGGACTTTTGTGCAATTTGGTAACTGCAAGAATCAGATGACATCAGTGGTGTATTTAGGTTTTGTGTTGCCCTGGGCACTTGAAATTCTGCTCCCCCCAGGTTTTAGGCTTTTTTTTTAGCCATAATATTTTTTGGTCAGGGTGTAATAAGTTTTTTATTTTTCTGGTATATGCCAGGAGAGGCGGAGATAATATGAGGGGGATCATGGCACAGCATTGGTGGCATTGTGGGAAATGTAGTTCTCAGCAAGGGGGCCTATCATCCAGGCTCACAGAGCTAATTTTAATGTGCGGCTTGATGCGGCAAGTGGTGGCCAGTGAGGGTAAGTAGGGAGCCCCCGGCCTTTATGAGATAGCACAGGAGTTATCAGCGCTAAAAATCTAAAAAGGATACCTAAGCCACTCTCCACTATCTCCTCAAGATATCTATTAGCTCATAAACCTAAAATCATATTCAAAAAAGCGAGAAATCTTAAACAAATCCTAGCACCAAGTGAACTAAAGAGGGAGAATAAAAATCTTGTAGATAAAGATCTTAAAGGTCATTCCCCGAAAGGTTTTTTTCCCTGCAACATATGTAGAGCATGTAGATATAGTAATAAAAATAGCTCTATATATTTAGATGGAATAGGTGAAGATTTTGCTATAAAAGACATAATCAGATGTTCAACTAAGGGGGTTATATACCTCATCAAATGTTCTTGCAATTTAGTTTATATCGGAGAGACCACCCGAATGTTACGTGACAGGATCCGAGAACATTTATGTAACATTGATAAAGGCAATCTCGATACCCACTTATACAAGCATTTTAGGGAAATCCATAACAATAACCTACAACATTTTAAGTTCTGGGGGATCTG
Organism: Bombina bombina; assembly: GCF_027579735.1. Classification (NCBI taxonomy): domain Eukaryota; kingdom Metazoa; phylum Chordata; class Amphibia; order Anura; family Bombinatoridae; genus Bombina; species Bombina bombina. The sequence continues at coordinate 1,160,198,752 of NC_069502.1, forward strand.
TATAGTCAGAGGAAATTGGAGGGGAGGGGATTTTGAGGCCCAACTCCGTAAAAAAGAATCTGAATTAATATATAAATTAGATACCCTCTATCCTAGAGGGTTAAATTCAGAGTTAGATATATCCCCCTTTTTAGTAGTATAACCAGTTAGAATACATACCCCACAATTCATGTGTAACAGTAACTACCCCTTACTAAGTAACAGATCCATTTCAGGAGAATACATCACAAGTACCAAAGGATTAATAAATAGCCCATTTTACTAATATAATAAAAATATAAACAATCATAGTTGAAACAAAAATATAATTTAGTATAATATTAGCAAGATACCCAGATCATAGTGATTATATATATATATTTTCCCTACTTTAACTTATTCTCATTTATATTTTGTTTTCGTTTCAAACAATGGAATACCACCCTTTGGAAATACCACCCTGAGGCAGTAATAATCCCAATTATATTCACATTATTATTGTTTTATATATAAAAGAACATTATTGTTAATACATTATTCCATAATCTCGTAATGGCCAAAGAAACATAACAGGAAAACATGGGAGATTAAGATTCCCAAAGGAACAAAATAATAACTAATGTGATTCCACCTTAAGAATCATTCACCTGAGAAATCCACCTTAAGAAACAATTACCTGAAAACACACCAACCAATGAGAAGGAAGTAACGGCTTTTTAAATCCAAGTTCTGGCAGCAACTGATATCTTGATAAAGCCCACACACATGGGTGAAACGCGTAGAAGCTGAAGTTGCCTGTTACCAGAACCAAACCCACTAGGTACCTAGTATTTGCCCGCGCGTATTAACGCTAAGAGCGGGTGCCTTTTTCACCTCAGTGACTGTATTTACAAAGATCCAGACTGTCTGTCAAAAGCAGGGAGCTGGGAACATTGGAAGCAAAAGATAACAGCTTGCCAGGTACTCACACACAAGGAGCGACGTACCTTTGCCGGTCACCTCCCCACGGAGGGAGTGGTGAATCCTGTACCAAGGAATAGAAGCTGCAGCACACTAAGCGGCTCACACGCAAGGAGCGTGTTTTGACTAAAGACCACAGACTCTGAGATACATTACAGCGACATTTGGACACAGTCGCTGCAACTTTCTGTGAGTTAAAGTTACATATAACCAGCAAAGATACAAAGTATCCTAATTAAGGAACATTTTATCGTTTTTACCCAGCACGTTAATTTCAATCACAGAGATAAGTCTTGTATGTTATATACCATACAAACAAAAAGGGATTTCATCTGCTGCAAATATATAAGGACCATAGAGACTGTCCATTATATTCAGGAACAAAATATTTGATTTTAAGGACATAGTAATTGATCAATTCTATTTTTTTTTTTTAAAAAAGCGCTTATTATAAATATTTTTATCAGGGTGGTATTCCAAGTAATAGTTATATATATCGTATCCAATACTTACTTTATGTGCCTGTAATTGTTCTTACGTATTGTTTTTTAAATTTATGTATTGCATAAGTAGGGATTATTCCCACTAGTAAAGATTTTTAAAACTCACCATATTTGATTTATTTTTTGTTTTGATATAATCTTAATAATTAGGTGTGTTAAGTATACCCAGCTTTTTAGCGCCCTCCCAATTGCCATATTCCCCGGCCTTTATGCTCAGGCAATAGAAAGTCAGTTTCTGGGGCTTCCGGTGGAGGAGCTCTGACTACCTGTGTAACCACCTGCAGCAAACTGAGAGCCGAGAGAGATCACCTACCCCAAAACGACTCAGCCCGTTGCCGTTCCCACACTGGCTTGTGTGGTCTACTACTCTGCGGAATCGTTGGAATCCCCACAGAGCGGATACGCTCCTCGTCCCGTCTGCCAAATTGAGATCTGTGGACCGCCTAAAAAAATTATACCGGATCAGAAACTGGGTTGTCACCGTCGGAGACCATACACCTACCTCTAGAAGTTGGACGGTGCAGTGCCAGGAGATTAGAGGAAGAGACCGGTGCCCCCTAGTTGGGTGAAGTAGTCCGGGTCTGACGGAGCAGCTGGAGGAGGCAGGTCAGTTGGAGTGTCGCTGGCGCGGAGGGATCCGGGGGCGTCACTCCTTGCTGGCTGGCGTGTTTCCAGAAATACATCCGAGAGTCACGCGCTGACGACCGAGGAATAGCAAGAGGCTACGAGACTTCAGAAGGTTTGAGGTCTTCCACACTTACAGAACGAAGGGTGACCGCGGCACAACCCAGGAGTACGGTAACTCTATCTGCTGTAACTAACCACAATATCTGGTATCAAAGGCGAAAAACCCTGCAGCACGGGGATAGGAAACTTTTTATTTAGTGGGTGCATAAGACTTTATTGCAGAATCTCTGCCTTCTGTTTTTTTTTTTAATATCTAATTCTCCCCGGGATATCTCTCTCACAAAAGGGACAAAGCCCAAGTAATAATCTGGCTAACTAAACTATCAAAAGGAAAGTGGATTGATAGTGACTGCTTAGCTCTTTTTTTTCTTTCTCCTTTTTTTCATTTTTGCAAAGGTTGAACTGCCTAAAAGAACGCTCCCTTTTTAATAAGTCTATATCAGCCTTGAGCTGCGAACTATAAAGGTTTTCAAAGATCTGGAATACTGAAGCAAGACTTTCTTTTTGAATAGCTTATTGGCTCTTTAGTGCTAAGATAATTGGCTTTTGAAAATGTTTTGAAATCTATACACAATAACTGTTTTGATGTAATAATATACTACTCTAATTTTGTATTCTGTATGCTAGGCTTTAGCTAAACAAAGGTGACAGAAAATATGCTATTATTCAACTAATTCCAATAAGGGTACTTCTCTGTGGAACACGTTAGTAGAAGCTATTAGTTAAATTAATTTAGACACCCTAACAAGTTTCATTTCATTTCAGGCATTTGTTTTTTGGTGTTTTGGAATATATTTCACTTAGGCCTTTTAATAGGCCTGTGCACTTTCTTAGTTTTATTTTAGATACATATCTTCCTGTACACTAAGCAGAGATCCATTCTATTCACTTCTTGGAATTAATAGGTAATTAACTTTTCACACAAGAAAAGAAGAAAAAAAAAAAAAAGAAAAAAAAAAAAAAGAGAAATCATATCACTAAAGGCTGCACTTTTTTTTATCACATATCTATATTATTAATTTATACACGCAGGATTTGTTTTTTTCTGTATTGCTTTGTTATATAGCACTCTGTTTTTTGGGGGTTCTAGATCACAATATCGATCATAATTGGTTTTTCTCCTATGTCACAGTTCTTAAATTTATATGGAAAAATACCTCACACAGGGTAATCAACACGGCACAAAAATGCCTGTTAAATCCAGAGAAAAAAAAATAACAAAGGGGTCTACTCAAGTTTAGACTCTAGCGATATGCTGTCTGTTCCCACTGATAATCAAGCCCTATAAGCCCAGCTCAGTAATCTTTTTACTCCTCAATTTGAAATAATCAAAAAAGAACTAAACGGTATAGCAACAGAACTTACTACTCTTAATCTAGAGGTAAAACAATTCGCCACTAGGATAGCCGAAGCTGAAGACAGGATATCTGTATTAGAGGATATAGTTAATAAACAAGAGAGTTTGTTAGTAAAACAACTCTCAAAAATCCAAAACATTGAAGCACGTCTGGAGGATCAAGAAGATCGCTCCAGACGCAATAATGCCAGGTTCTTGGGTATCCCCGAAACTTCGGAGTTCGAAAATCTGATAGAATTCACCTCTTTAACACTACCACAGGCTTTAGGCTTTCCTCCAAATACCCTCCCCTTATCCATAGAAAGGGCACATAGAGTAGGACCCAAAAATACTTTGAGAATGGTACATCTAGGAAGAGGATATGCATATTCAAGCTTTTAAAATTTCAGGACAAATTAGAAATGTTTAGACTATATAAAGTTTGAAACATTTACTATTGGCGATAAGAAAATCCTTTTATTTCAAGACTTCTCGAATGAAACTGTTCAGAAAAGAAAGCTTATGTCTCCGCTATGTACAAGGATGATAAATATGGGAATCAAAGCACGTTAGTTTTATCCCGCTAAGATTATTATTGACGATAATGGGAATAACCTGGTATTTACAGATGCTTTAAAAGCAAAATAATTTATTGAGTCTAGAGGGGCATAGAAGGTATTCAGTGTCCCGGAAAATTATAGACTGTACTTGTGGTCTGAATAGGAAGACCTTAGTAGCCCTTTATGTCTGCGTGATTCCCCCCCTTTTTTTTTGTCTCTCTCTCCATCGCCCCTCTACGCTCGCATTTTTTATCCCCCCCGCCTCCGACCCCCTTCTTGCTCCGTATGCCACATTGATAGGGGATAATGAGAGAGAGACTTAAAACCTATATAGGGCCTGGCAGTTTTACCTTCCTTTTAAAGGGTCGTATATATCTATATTGGAAAGAGTTGCCTACATTTTTTTGTATGGATGAACTCCGGAGACGAGTCCAAGATACAATTAAAGGTTGCCTATGGGAACGACGAATGTTTTTAGGTCAGAGTGTCTGTAAAAGGGCTACGTACCAGTGTTAGCTATGGTAGACACAATAGTATTAAGCTTCAATCTTGGAAAATAGGGGGAATCACTAGCCCAGTGAAGCGGAAACTTATAATTAAAAATTTAGGTCGCCAAAAACCCAGTATAGTTTTCTTACAAGAAACGTATTTAAAAGATCTAGAGAGGGGGCGTGTCCAAACAATGCTCTCAATAGGACGTATCCACTGTAGGCTCCAGAAGAAACCTCTTTAATCCACCGATTTTAGAGAATTTAACGGCTATAATACTTCAATATCTCTAGGATTTGTGGTTGCTAATCATATGGTGGCTATATTTCTACTTTTGCTGGCTGTTTACATGACCCAAGAGCCTCAGACCGGACGACTAAGACCTAGGGCGGTGGCCTATTAATAGGTAACGACTCCCCCCCCCGGCTCCTCCGGGTTATCAGTGCTGGCAGCAGGTTTCTGCCTTACTGTTCTACACCACATCGCTAAGCAGAAAAAATAACTTACAATTTACAATCTTGCAAAAGACCGGGTCCTTAAGTTGTCGCACACAAGATTGCTTTCAAGATGGCGACTACATGGGAGATGAGCCGGGAGCAGGAGCTTGACCAGCGCTTTGCTAAACTGGAGAATCTACTCCTTAGAATCTATCACCGATCACTCCCACTAGACCGTACACAGAGCACCCTACCTCCGATAAACAACTCACCTATGGAAGAATCCACACGATCACCTACACCATACCCAAACAAAGTTGGCGACTGGAGTGGGATAATGGCGGAGAGAGCCCCCCAGCCCGCAGAAAATCCTCCGGCACAGCCACAGAAAAGAGGCCCCCACACAACAGCACAGGCCGTCGGGCCTATCCTTAACAGCAGAGAGGAAGTCATTGATGGCATCTTATTGCGGCCCGCACAGAACAGTCCTGGCATGCCTACAGGATTAACATATGCTATTCGACTATCCGGTAAGAGCACTTTTACCCCACCAGCTGCCGGAGGGCTGGCTTTGACCAGACCGGGCATTGAGAAGGCTTTTGTCACTGACATTAAAGAGATAACGCAGGTGCCAAGGTTTACCCTTGTACAAGCATTGGCGGCACTTGGTGATACTGGGACTAACATAAATACCAAGCCTAATCAGAAGAGCCACATAAGGTGTAATATACATCAGATAACAGCCTGGATGACTACTACCTTTGATCCTGGGCCGGGGGAGATTGTATACGAGAATTTATGTCCCTTTTTGAACTTAAAGGAGAGGGTTGAGTACGGGAAAGACTGCATTTTTCTATGGCCACGCAAACTGAGCAGTCACAAAGAGACACTGTTCAACATGCCAGTAGACTCAGGGGGCTGATAACGAGAAAACAAGTGCTATAATAAAAGTATCTGTGTATTTTCCTGTTCATTGGACCCTACGTTAAGGCCCCTTAGTAATTCCCTGTTGTTTTGATCTGTTATCCCATGGTATTGTTAGTATAATATAAACTCCCCAAAATGTTTTTATGGTGTATGTACTTATAGCAAAATGGGGGTTGTCAATATTTCACTGATAGTCCAGCAACAAGCTCATTTCCATAGTATACCCTGTAAGTAGAGACCTAATGTATTCTAAAACACACTATTTGACAGGGGAAGATATATCTGTATACATCTCATTTTTATCTACTAACAAGCTCTCTCGCCATTTATTAACATTACATGTGCGGGACGCAATCTGTTTATATTTTTGAAATGGCCCATGATGGATTGGTCCTGGTTTAGCTTTGTTTCTGTTTAATTTATAATGTTTTACAATTAGTTTAAATAATCCCTTTTTCAATCTGAAATATACTCTTACAGGTCCAAGAGTGACCTAAAAACTTGTTACATGGGACAAAAATGAGGACTGTTTCAACATTGCACGGTAATTGTACATGAATCAACATCTGCCTTATTTTGGTTTCTCTCTTTTGTACTTGTTACTCATGTATGTATATTTCCTCAATAAAAAGAATTAAAAAAAAAAAAAAGATCTACAGGCCCATTTATCAAGCTCCGTATGGAGCTTGAAGGGCCGTGTTTCTGGCGAGTCTTCAGACTCGCCAGAAACACAACTTATGAAGCAGCGGTCTAAAGACCGCTGCTCCATAACCCTGTCCGCCTGCTCTGAACAGGCGGACAGGAATCGCCGGACATCAACCCGATCGAATACGATCGGGTTGATTGACAGCTCCCTGCTGGCGGCCGATTGGCCGCGAGTCAGCAGGGGGCGGCGTTGCACCAGCAGCTCTTGTGAGCTGCTGGTGCAATGTTAAATGCGGAGAGCGTATTGCTCTCCGCATTTAACGAGGTCTTGCGGACCTGATCCGCAGTGTCGGATCAGGTCCGCAAGCCCTTTGATAAATGGGCCTACTAGAGATCCCAAAACTAAAAACCAGATGGATATGGGAAGTAATAGCAACCCCTTGTAAAGGTAGGAAACTAGGGGTTGCCATCCTTTTTAACAAAAATTTAACATATCAAATATTGCAGACGGAATTGGACCCGGAAGCTAGATACATTATTTTACAATTACAAATCAATAGTTTGAAATTGTTTTATGCACCGAATGTTTTCTCTAAAATATTTTGGGAAAAATTAAAAATTAAACTATTCCCCTTTTTACTTGACAATTTGATTATAGGTGGTGATTTCAATCTCTCACTTTGTCCGGAACTAGATAGATTTTCAAAAAAGAATTTAGCTACATATAATAAACAAGCTAAATATATGAAAAAGTTTTGTCATCAGTTAAAAATAGTAGATGTATGGAGACTCCAAAATCCTGAACAGCGTAAGTTTACTTGTGAATCCAAAACATTTAGGACATTTTCAAGAATTGATTTTATTCTTGTCTCTGAAGCTTTGTCTCTGCAAAAAATAGACGTTGAAATTGGAGATATAGTTATATCGGACCATGCGGTAGTCTCAATAGCATTCCACCCCAAGGTAAAACAGGCGGGGACTAATCATTTCCCCCCCCCCCCCCCGCAATATATGTATAAAAATAGCAGATTTAGGTCATGGCTGAAGCAAAAATGGAAAGATTATTGCACCCACAATATATTATATTTTCACAAAACTGAAACTTTTTGGGAAGCTTCAAAAGCCTATTTAAGAGGAGAAATAAAGGCTTTTGTGTGTAAGAAGAAGAAGAAAGATAACATGAGAAAAGTCCAATTAGCCAATCAAGTCAGAAATAGTTACAGGAGATTCTATCGTGACCCAACGCATCTGCACTGGGAAAGCAACTTTCGAGCTAGACAGGAAAGAGATATATTACTTAAACAGGAATCTCTTGAAGAAGAAGCAAAATTAAATCTGTGATTTAAAGGATATTATGGATATTCTGCTAAGTATCTTGCCAAATTAGTTAAGAGTAGTAAAAAAAATAAATTTATTCTAGCTATTAGAGATAAAAACAAAAGATATACTGAACTATCCGAGATTAGTAGTACTCTCCATTCTTACTATCAAAATCTTTATACTAACTCTAGTAATAATGTACAGAATCAAGAGAAATTCTGGACACAAATTGAACTCCCTATGGTCTCTGAAGATCTACTTGATAAACTTAATGCCCCGATATCAATTGAGGAGATAGAGGAGGCAATAGAAAAAACTAAACTAAATGAGGCCGCTGGTCCAGATGGCCTCCCGGCAGAGTACTACAAAATACTGACAGAGGAAATTAAACCTTCCCTGGCAAAATGATTTAATAATTATTTCTCGGAGAGCAATTCTTTTTCAGAATATTTCTCAGCACCCAATATCTCTTTAATTCTTAAGAAAGATAAAGATGGAGTGGATCCGACCTCTTATAGACCTATTTCGGTCCTCAATGTAGACTATAAGTTATTAACTACTATTATTTCTTCCAGATGTATGCTATGTCTTGATAAAATTATCCATCCTGACCAATCAGGTTTTATGGTCTCTAGAAATGTTTCTAAAAATATGCGGAAAATTACCACTCTCATAGACTATATCTGGAGTTTAAATAGAGATATTGGCAAACAATTTAAACATGATATTGCACTGTTAACACTTGATGCAGTTAAGGCATTCGATTCGATCGAATGGGAATACCTTTTTCAAACGTTGCAAAAATTTGGATTCAAAAATCAGTTTTTAAATTTTGTTCGTAATTTGTATCATAGTCCAATCTCTTATCTGCTGATCAACAATACATTATCACCCAGGATAAGACTAAAAAAAGGAACGCGTCAAGGCTGTCCCCTGTCACCTCTTCTTTTCAATTTAGCTTTTTAACCTCTTGCGATTTGGCTGAGAGACGTACTAGAGGGAATCACGATGGGCCAAGTAGTCTTTAAAACGTTATTGTACGCAGACGATCTTTTAATTTGTTTGTACAACACTTCTAAAGCTATTCCAGCTTTGATGGAATGTTTGAACTTTTTCGGTTCGTTTGCTGGTTATAAAGTGAATCAGAACAAAAGTGAATTATTGTGGCTACATAAAACTCTGTGTAACAAAGTTAATTCTGGTTTTAAGGAAGTAGATTCTCTTAGATACTTGGGGATTTACTTACATAGGAACCCATCAAAGTGGTATGAATTAAATTTCCACGCTTTATTTCAGAAAATATATGCAGATCTGAAATTTTGGATAGCACTTCCTCTGTCAATGTGATATCCCTTTAAGACTTTCTGACTATCAGCACTTCCTCCTATTTAAGGAAGTGCTTTTCCATTACTCAGTGCCTGAAAATTAAAGTGGATTCTCTCATCCTGTGCTACTGCTCTTTCCAAGCAGTTTACTTTTCCCTTTCAGGTCATAAGTATTTTATTTTTTGAAGGCTGTTTGTATCTCAAAGTTTGCTGCACTTCTTTCCTGATTCTTTTGGACTAATACTTCTAATCGTATCCCTTCGCTACCGGAACTCTATCACACGCGGCTGAAGCCGCACTCACACAAGCTGCTACCGGAACGCCGCTCTCTACTAATCTCCGGTTTAGCACTTACTCTGCTGTTATTACCGCTCTCCATGCTACACCATCGCTCCTGGGAAAATCTGGTCTTGTCACCACGCTGGTTTGGGTATCGTATTGTATACAAATCATAAGGTTTCCAAAAATAACGCTAAGTGTTTTAACTTACCTGAGGTGTATTACACTGAATTAACCTTCTCCTTGCTGATCAATATTGCGTGTGTGCTGGAACTTTGTATATATATTTTAGAGTGTTTGTGTGAGTGCGTGAAACATAAGGAAAGATATCTTACCATTACTTTACCTAGAGTTGAACTTTATCACTTCATTTTCTTATCCTGAATATAAAGGATTTTTTCTCAATTTTTCTTTTTTGACAATATTAATGAATCATTGCTTATATAATAGAGACTTAATAAGTATCTCTCATAAGATTTATTATTATCATTCATAGAGGTTTAATCCATACGTTTCATTTCAATTACTAAAAGTAAATGCTCACCTTGAACATGCTAGTAGAACAAGTTATATTTACTAGCTGTTTACAAGAATAGAGCTACATTCCATTTATTTTATTTTTTATTAAAATTTTATCTGAAGTTTGGTGAGACAAAATTATCACAGAATTTTCAGGCCTCAAATATAAAGTTTAATTTTTTTTTATTATTTGGAAGATGGATCCAAATGAAATTAAAAATGAATTTTCTAATATTCATCAAAAACTAGAATATCTTGCTAGAGCCTTAACAGAGGTACAAACTGAAAATAAAGCTCTCAAAACCTTAATAAAAGATTGTATGTCAGGGAAAGAAGCAGGAATTGCTGAACCTCACATACAATACCCACAACCCTTCTCTGGCAAGCGCAGCGATTTCAGGGATTTTAAAAGTGCATGCAAACTTCTTTTCTCACTTAGACCTAAAACATACCATAGTGAAAGGATAAAGGTCTGTACCACTATTTCCTTCCTCCAGGGGGAGCCACGCTCCTGGGCCAATAGATTCTTTGAAAGTGAACATCCAATATTAGATTCGCTTGAAGAATTTTTTTTAGCTATGACTGCCTTGTATGAGGATTCCCACACTCAAATAACAGCTGAAAATAAATTAAGATCTATGAGACAGGGGAAAAGAAACATTGAAGAATATATTACTGAATTTCAAATGTGGATAGATGACTCTCAATGGAACGAGATCAGCTTAAAGAACCAATTCAGATTGGGTCTCTCTGAATCCCTTAAAGATGAATTGTCACGATTAGAGATGCCTGACACACTGAATGGGTTGATGAAATTAAGCACCACTTTGGACCGAAGGTTACGTGAAAGAAAGGCTGAAAGAGCTTCCTATGAAGTTGTGCCCAGACGTTCCTATCCCTGTTCTACAACCATGGAAAAAGCTGTTTCAAACCAGGTTCCTATGGAGATTGGAACGATAAGGGGTCCTCTAACCCCAGAAGAAAAAACCAGACGCAGATTAGAAAATCTCTGTCTTTATTGTGGACAAAAAGACCACTCCGTCACAAATTGTCCATCTCTATTGAGACAGAAAAAGGGTAAGGGTAGCTTCAATCACAAAATTTTTCACATTACCCAAAATCCACATCTCACTCTCACCTTTTCTTTACAGTGGGATCAGAAAAACGTGCGATCTAACGCTTTGATTGATTCTGGGGCATCAGGAAATTATATAGATATAGCATATGTTAAGCTCAATAAAATTCCAACTGTTGTCAAAACACAACCTGTTTCAGTTAAACTTATTGATGGTTCTATTATACAACAGGGCCCCATTACCCATCAGACAATCCCTTTACTCATAACAACTGACCAAGGACATTCTGAATATATTACTTTTGACCTCATACCTATCTACATGCATACTATCATCTTAGGATTTAGCTGGTTACAAATACATAATCCTCATATTGACTGGTCATCACCACAAGTAAACTTTGACTCTGACTATTGCATAAAAACTTGTTTTCCATATCAGGTAATCTCTACTATAGAACATGAGCTGCCTCAAATTTATCAGGACCTGGCAGAGGTGTTTGACCTCAAGGAGGCAGAAAACCTCCCACCACATAGGGAATTTGACTGTCCCATTGATTTAATACCGGGATCTCAAATACCACATGGAAAGATTTACCCTCTTTCACAAGAAGAATTGGTATATCTAAGATCATATTTAGATGAAAACTTGCGAAAAGGGTTCATCTCACACTCAACATCCCCTGCAGCTGCAGGACTGTTTTTAGTACGCAACAAAGATGGAACAATAAGACCTATTATTGACTACAGGGCATTGAATGAAATAACAATTAAAAATAGGTATCCTCTACCTCTCATACCAGAGTTACTAGAAAGATTAAATGAGGCCACGATCTACTCAAAATTAGATCTAAAGGGCGCTTATAATCTTATTCGCATAAAGGAAGGACACGAATGGAAAACCGCGTTCAGAACCCGTTATGGTCTTTTCCAGTATAACGTAATGCCCTTTGGTCTAAGCAATGCTCCCGCAACCTTCCAACATTTTATCAACGAGATTTTTCATGATCTAATGGATATCTGTGTCATCATATATCTAGATGATATTCTGATTTATTCAAAATCTTCCATAGAACATGAAAAACATGTTAGGTGGGTTCTTACTCGTCTCAAGGAGCATAAGTTATATGCAAAGCTGGAAAAATGTGTTTTCCATGTCTCTAAAATAAAGTTTTTGGGTTATATAATTACCCCAAACAAGATAGAAATGGATCCTGAAAAAGTAGCCGCAATTAAAGACTGGCCTATACCCACTACAGTAAAAGCATTACAGCGATTTATTGGTTTCGCAAACTATTACCGTAAATTTATTAAAAACTTCTCCTCAGTGATAAGACCATTAACACAATTAACTAGTATAAAACATTGCTTTAAGTGGTCTGAACAAGCCCAGAAGACTTTTGATAGTCTTAAGGAAATGTTCACAACAGCTCCAATACTAACACTGCCTAAATTTGATCAACAATTCCTGTTGGAAGTTGATGCATCGAACACAGGCATTGGGGCTATTCTTTCCCAACAAAATAAGGAGACAGGTGAAGTTCATCCCATTGCGTTCTATTCAAGAACTTTGACTTGTGCTGAAGCTAACTATAGTGTTGGAGATAAAGAACTCCTTGCTATTAAGTGTTCACTAGAACAATGGAGACACCTATTAGAAGGATCAGTAATTCCATTTCTTATTTATACTGATCATAAAAACTTAGAATACTTAAAGAAGAATAAGACTTTAACAGCTAGACAAGCAAGGTGGTCACTTTTTCTAGATTGCTTTAACTTTTTAATAACTTATAAACCAGGGAGTCAAAACACAAAGGCAGATGCACTTTCTCGTATTCATGAGTTACTTCCTCATGAACAACCTAACTTCACTATCCCTCCAGAAAAGATAATAGGTACCTTAACACCCTTAGAAGAAGAGATTTACACTGCTCTAAAACATGATTCAATACCACTACAGAATTGTTCAAAAGATCCTACTACAGGTCTATTTTATCATGAGGAAAAGTTATACGTACCTGAGAAAATAAGATCTTCCATTCTCACACACACCCATGATGACACCATATCTGGTCACCCAGGGATACAGAAAACCATTGAACTTACCCGTCGTAAGTTTTGGTGGCCAGGGATGAATAAATATATTTATGATTACGTCTCTAGGTGTGAGAATTGCGCTAGAAATAAAATTGAACATAAAAAACCCATAGGGTTACTCAGACCTCTGCCCATTCCAGATAAACCATGGAGTACTATTGCCATGGATTTTATAGTGGAGTTACCTGCATCACAACAATATAACACTATCATGGTAGTAGTCGACCATTTAACAAGACTGGCTCATTTTATTCCACTCAAGGGATTACCAACTGCCATGACTACAGCTAAAGTATTTCTTGATCAGGTTGTAAGACTACACGGTTTACCCTCTAATATTATTACTGATAGGGGTACCCAATTCACCTCTTCCTTCTGGAGATCTTTGTGTAAGCTACTGAAAATAGATCATCGCTACACTACTGCTTTCCATCCACAGACAAATGGGTTGACAGAAAGACTGAACCAGACCATTGAACACTTTTTACGTTGTTATATTTCACATTTGCAAGATGACTGGCTAATTTACCTCCCTATGGCAGAATTTACTCATAATAATTCATTGTGTTCCTCAACCAAAACATCCCCCTTTTTCGCAACTTATGGGTACCATCCTAACACTATAACCTTGTCCCACAAAACAGTGAATTCCCCTTCAGCTTTAGATTTTTCTTCCAAACTTCAAGATCGATTGAAAGTATTGAAAACACATTTAGCTGAGGCTAAGGAATACCAAAAGAAATACTATGATCGGAAACATTCGATTGGACCTGAATATAAAATAGGTGACTTAGTGTTACTCTCTACTAAAAACCTCAAACTTCAGGTCCCTAGCAAGAAATTGGCTAACCAGTTTCTGGGACCTTACCCTGTAGAGCAGATAATAAATCCCAATGTGGTCAAGCTCACATTACCCAAGGATTACAAGTTTCATCCCACCTTCCATATTTCATTATTGAAACCTTTTCATTCAATGACACGCACGGCAGTTGATCTTCCGCCTCCTATCTCAGTGGATCTTCAAGAGGAATTTGAAGTTGAATCAATACTGGATTCTAGGATTTGACGACAAAGATTGGAATATCTCATCAGATGGAAGGGTTATGGTCCAGAGGATGATTCCTGGCATCTTCATTCAGAAGTTCATGCCCCTCGTCTGGTGAAGTCATTTCATCATCGTTACCCCCTTAAACCTGGTCTGGAATCCCCGGGGGTGATTCCCTGAGAAGGGGGGGATGTGATATCCCTTTAAGACTTTCTGACTATCAGCACTTCCTCCTATTTAAGGAAGTGCTTTTCCATTACTCAGTGCCTGAAAATTAAAGTGGATTCTCTCATCCTGTGCTACTGCTCTTTCCAAGCAGTTTACTTTTCCCTTTCAGGTCATAAGTATTTTATTTTTTGAAGGCTGTTTGTATCTCAAAGTTTGCTGCACTTCTTTCCTGATTCTTTTGGACTAATACTTCTAATCGTATCCCTTCGCTACCGGAACTCTATCACACGCGGCTGAAGCCGCACTCACACAAGCTGCTACCGGAACGCCGCTCTCTACTAATCTCCGGTTTAGCACTTACTCTGCTGTTATTACCGCTCTCCATGCTACACCATCGCTCCTGGGAAAATCTGGTCTTGTCACCACGCTGGTTTGGGTATCGTATTGTATACAAATCATAAGGTTTCCAAAAATAACGCTAAGTGTTTTTACTTACCTGAGGTGTATTACACTGAATTAACCTTCTCCTTGCTGATCAATATTGCGTGTGTGCTGGAACTTTGTATATATATTTTAGAGTGTTTGTGTGAGTGCGTGAAACATAAGGAAAGATATCTTACCATTACTTTACCTAGAGTTGAACTTTATCACTTCATTTTCTTATCCTGAATATAAAGGATTTTTTCTCAATTTTTCTTTTTTGACAATATTAATGAATCATTGCTTATATAATAGAGACTTAATAAGTATCTCTCATAAGATTTATTATTATCATTCATAGAGGTTTAATCCATACGTTTCATTTCAATTACTAAAAGTAAATGCTCACCTTGAACATGCTAGTAGAACAAGTTATATTTACTAGCTGTTTACAAGAATAGAGCTACATTCCATTTATTTTATTTTTTATTAAAATTTTCTCTGAAGTTTGGTGAGACAAAATTATCACAGTCAATATCGGCGAAGGTTAATCTCATCAAAATGATTATATTCCCGCGGTTACTTTTTCCTCTCCAGAATTTACCATTCATTTTAAGCAACGCAGACCTGAGGAGATTAAATTCTAGTTTTTCTCACTTTATTTGGCATGGAATGAAAAAAACGCGCATTGCATTAGAAAAATTAATGCAACCCCGTGAATGCGTCGGATTAGCATTGCCCAATATTAAGCTTTATAACTTAGCAGCTTAAAGTAAAATTATGTTAGACTGGTTGGCAGAGACGAGTTGGTTTTCCACTGAGGAACTTGAAAAGTATTGCATTTATACTTTTTCTCTTAAAGCCCTGTTACATATTGCGCCCAAAGATATGCCGAGTAATATTCAAAATGTAATATCGTTTAAGAACATAATCTCCTCTTGGCAAAAATTGTGTATTTTAAATGGAATAGATTACGCTCTTTCGGAATATTTACCAATAATAGGCAATCCAGAATTTCCTCCAGGTAATAATCAGGAAGTTTTCATGTCTTGGGACCGTAAAGGTCTTAAAAGCGTTTCTCAATTTTTTATGGAATCTGGTCATATAGCTTTGTTTGACAATTTAAGGCATCAGTTTGATTTGCCTAGTAATAACTTTTATGCCTTTCTTCAAGTTCAGCATTTTATAAAGACTAAAAAGTGGAATGGTACTGAGATAACTGCATGGTCCGATATTAGAGCCCGTATCGCTGTTGCTAGAGTGAAAGCCCCCTCAATTTCATTATTATACAGCATCATGTTGGCTAAACAAAGTGATTCTTTTTAGTAAAAATCATGGAAAAATGGAGGCCTCTACTCCCAAGTGTCAACCAGGAAAAAATCAAGTCTAGTTGTAAAGCTGCAAGTAAATGTCGAATTCCAATAAACTGGAAAGAGGGACATATGAAACTTATGAATAATTTCTATTGTACACCCTTGAAAATGTCTAAAATGTATCCCAGTCAATGCTTTCTCTGCCCACATTGCAGATATTTTACACATGTTTTGGGCATGTCCCAAAATTGGTCAGTTCTGGAAAAAAGTGGCTTTCTGGATTAAGGTATTATATAAGGTAAATATCTGTTTTGACCCAGAGATCATCTTCTTTTTGGAAGATATCAATTCGGAGTTTTTATTGCAGAAAAAGATTTTGAATACAATTGTTTTACTTATCAGACAATTGATATTGAAAGACTGGAAGGCAAAAAAAGGCTCACGGGTTTTCAGTGTTTATCAAAGAAATTCAGATGCAAATAATTTTTGAATCTTTTCAATTGGGAGAAGCTAGCGAAAGAGAAATCAGGAGGTTTTTGTTAGGGTGGCTTCCCATCATTAAGACATACTCAGAAGCTGAACAGAAGACAATTCTATATCCCTTTTTGAGCTCTGAGTGTTTCTTTGATCTTGTGTTACTGGGTGATTTCCCGGCAGAGTGGATATCTGGGTACAGGGAGGCATAATCGATAGTCTCATGCATCCAGACTCTCAGAAGCCAGTTGGGGAGCGGAGGCCCAGGGGTGAGATGGATGGGGACGGACATGAGGGGCGGGGAGACAGGAGCAGAGAGAGTTCCACCAATTTATTACTTTTTTTTTTTTTTCTTTTGCCGATGTTTAGCTTATAGTGTAAAAATTTGCCTACAATGTAAAAATTCAGAATATTTGATTATTTTGTGATGTTATGCTCTGTCGTATAAACCTCCAGATGGAAATAGTATTGGTTGCTTTTAAAGTTTAGGAATATTGTATTATTTGTTACTGCATTCCAGAAGGCATTAATTTTGACACCCTGCAAGGTGTTCTTCTCTTGTTTTTTTTTTTTTCCACATATATGTCTTTTTCAGGCTCGCTGTTGTATGACATTGTTCTTGTACTACTCTGAATGTGGAATTACACTGTCGGCTTGTATAAATAAATATTTAAAAAAAAAAGTAGGGAGCCCCCGTGGGTGTCTTGGGGGCTTCTACAGTAGAAGGTATAAGAGTGCCGCCCCCTAAATCTGCTACCCTAGGCATGGCCTTGTTGGACTAGCCCATAATACGCCCCTGGATGACAAATATGCTATTGTCTGGGGAAGTGCATATGGTTGTGTGTATGCTATGGTAGTCTGCTTATGGGGGGCAATAATAGCAAGTTCTTACAAAGGCATATGCAGAATTTGTACAATCCTAATCCAGGAGAGCCTTTTATTAATCCAGGTCCATCTATCTATCCTCAGAATTATTATACAGAGCAGAATTATTATTACTATTATTGATTACTACAGAGTTACCTTTGGCGGGCCCAGTAGCAGACTAGGTCCGCTACTGGTCTCCATCATCAGAATTAAAGGGGCAATGAACTGAAACAGATTTTCCCCTTAGTCTGTTCCCAATGACTTGTTTTACCACCTGCATAGTATTAAAGTGTGGAAAATTGTTCCCTTAGTTTTTTTTGTTTTGTTTTTTTGCAATTGAAGCAACTGTTTTTGATAATTAAAAGCAGCACCTATAATGACATTTTTTGTTCCTTAGTATTGATCTTTGTATTGAGAGAGATAAGGTAAGCAGGTCTGCTCTTCTTGCAGGATCGGCTCATTTGAATGGGCAAGTTTTGAGAAAATAGAAACAGAATTTGAAGGTAAATAAGAACCAAATCTACGCATATTACAGGATAGCCTTATGTATGTCCCAGGCATTTTTGTATGTATTGTTTTACACTTCCTGTGTTTACCAACTCTATTGGAAGTTTATTCCATGAATCTACCACCCTTTCAGTAAAAAAATGCTTCCTCACATTTCTCCTGAATCTGTTACCGTCTAACTTTCCAAACTTTTCATGTTGGTGACGCACTTTTTAGACCTACATCATTTTGCGACACAGTAATTTGGTTGTACTAGCAAACAGGAGGTTAAACTAACTTGTTTTAAGAGATACGGACACATACATAAATTATATAATAACAAAATATATTTACAAGTAACAGTATGAATGTGCAAGAATTAAATTTAAAGCGCCAATAGGTTAACATGATCGGTGACCTACTAGGTATCAATCACGTGTCAACCATGTGATATGCATAGCAGGCAGGCGAAAAAGTCTGAAACCAAATAAAAAAATAAATTTAAAAAAAAGTAAATTAAAAGAAATTAGTGTGTCACGACACACAGTTTGGAAAACACTGCTCTAACTTAAAGGGACATTAAACCCAAATTTTTTTTCTTTCATGATTTAGAACATTCAATTTTAAACAACTTTCTAATTTACGTCTATTATCTAATTTGCTTCATTCTCTTGATATCCTTTGCTGAACAGCATATCTAGATAGGCTCAGTAGATGCTGATTGGTGGTTGCACATAGATGCCTTTGTGTGATTGGCTCACCCATGTGCATTGCTATTTCTTCAACAAAGCATATCTAAAGAATTAAGCAAATTAGATAATATAAGTAAATTGGAATGTTGTTTAAAATTGTATTATCTACCTGATTCATGAAATATTTTTTTTTGGATTTGGTGTCCCTTTAAATTGTGACCCTTTGTTTTGGTATTTCTTTTTTTTTTTTTGTAGAAAATGCTTTCAGCTTTGCACTTTATTAAGCCCCTTCATATATTTGAAGGTTTCTATCTTGTCACCTCTTTCCCTTCTCTAATCTAAACTATACATATTTAGGTCATAAAGTCTTTCTATTGTATATTTTATATTTTAAAACAACTGTTATTGTTTTCAATGAGCGCTCTATAAATACTGTGGTCGGCTAAATATGCACTCTGTAACACAGGGGTGTCCAAACTTTGCTCTCCAGAGGTTTTGGAACTACATTTCCCATGATGCTCAGCTAGATAAAATGCATGTAGTTCCAAAACCTCTGGAGAGCAAAGTTTGGACACCCCTGCTGTAACAGGACGTCCCCTGCAGCAATGAAGTGCCTCCTCCTCTGAGCGCATCTCTAACAGTCATTGGGTAAAAGGCAAGTGGGGCAAAGAGACATATTTCTTAGTAATGTCCTTAGTAAACTGGATGACGTATCTAATCCATAATTCACACTGAATAAATTAAAACGCAAAAAAAATGTTTGTACAGTTTTTTCAGTAGGACTTAGTATTGTTTACTGATTAAGTTGGGGTTGTAATAGTAAAAATCTTGGTGTTACAGGGTTTAAATTGGTTTCCCGTCAATGTGTTTTGGATGATTGGTTATACCGGCTGCAGAGTTTAAATTGTAAATCAGTCCTTTGGGTATATTTTTGTATATTAAATAGCTTTATCTGCTAATTTAACCCACAACTCAGTCAAATGGGCTGAGCTTGCTGGGAAAGCAGACCCCATTAGCTTGTCTCTTTATATTTGCACAAAACCCATTATCTTATCTCTCTATACACAATGAGATCAAAGGAAAATTAACATTTTAGTACCTCTCTGTTCCACCTCCACTGGAGTGTCATTAATTTTTAATATACACTTTCTTGTTTATATTGCCCTTTTATAACCAGTACTTAAAGGGACACTGAACCCAATTTTTTTCTTTCGTTATTCAGACAGAGCATGCAATTTTAAGCAACTTTCTAATATACTCCTACTAGTCCTAAAGCATGTGTACACAGGCCATTTTTTGCAGTACAGCGGTCCCACCCCTTGCTCTCTCTCTATCTCCCCTCTCTTTTGCTCTCTCTTTCTCCCCTCTCTTTTGCTCTCTCTTTCTCCCCTCTCTTTTGCTCTCTCTTTCTCCCCTCTCTTTTGCTCTCTCTCCCCTCTATTTTACTCTCTCTCTCCCCCCTCTCCCGCCTGGTCACACCCACTCCACCACACACCAGATGCCAGGTCACTTGTAAGGCCAGCTGTGTTTGTCCTCGTTCGCAGTCTCTACTGCGCATGACAGCTTCGGACAAACACACTTGGCCTTTTATTATATAGGATTATCAATGTTTCTTCATTCTTTTGGTATCTTTATTTAAAAAGCAAGAATGTAAGTTTAGATGCCAGCCCATTTTTAGTGAACAACCTGGGTTGTTCTTGCTGCTTGGTGGATAAATTCACCCACCAATAAACAAGTGCTGTCCAGGGTCTGAACCAAAAATTGTCTGGCTTCTTAGCTTAGATGCCTTCTTTTTCAAATAAAGATAGCAAGAGAATGATGAAAATTTGATAATAGGAGTAAATTAGAAAGTTGCTTAAGATTGCATGCTCTATCTGAATCATGAAAGAAAAAAAATTGGGTTCAGTGTCCCTTTAAAGTGATAGTAAACTTTAAATGTTTTAAAAATCAGGAATCTAAGCGATATTTACAGGGACTTTAATTTATAGCTTCTAATGAAGATGCACTGTAACTTTTTAATCTAGCCATTCCATTCTAATACCTGCCCACTTCAGAACTCATATTTTTTCTTTGCAAACAGTTTTAACTGTTCTCCAATCGGTACTCTAGCCACACAGCACTTTTTTTGTAGCTAGAGCACTAATGAGCTTTGAAGTGGGCAGGCGGAGCGCAGGGTATTAGAATATCACGGCTAGATTAAAAAGTAAGTTACAGCGCATCTACATTAGAAATAATAAATTAAAGTCCCCGTAAAATATTGCTTAGATTTCGGAACTGATTTTAAAACATGTAAAGTGTACCATCACTTTAAAGGGACTGTAAAAGTAAGAAAAAATGCCAAGCAGACATCCTTTGCACGCCCTGCTGTTTACCCCTGTGCTTGCACTTGAAAGGCATGCATGCGCTTTTAGCTCTTAAGCCGTACATGGCTAAAAACTCAAAAGTAAACAGTGGATTGCGATGTGACTCACTGTTTACAAATATTTTGCATTATCTCTTTGTTCATTGGAGGTGCAACGCGTTTCTCGGCATGCATGCCGAGAAACGCGTTGCATTTATAGGGGGCAAGATTATACACCCCCTTTCCACTATTTTGTACATTTATTTTAATTTGTTTTTATAATAAATAGTATTTTTATCTTACAAAAATACATTTGTGAGTGGTTCCATTTACCTGCACCTGCTTGAATGGGAGCTTAACAAACAGGATTTTGCCAGACCTGGATACTGCATAATGAAGAAAAGTTCCCTGGTGGTGAGCTGACACACCACATCCAAATCTGCCAGCTTGTTCCTACTAGCACATAGGTGTGCTCATCCAATATGTGAGTACCCACTTTTTGACCTGTGTTAAGCTATTATTAGATCCTTAGTGATCTGCACAATTTGGTGCTTGTTTTGTGTTTCATCTTTCCACTGCAGTAAATGACTGATATCCTTTGTGGGTGAGCTGCCACACCTGGTAAAATCGGCAGCCTTTTCCTACAAGCACATAGGTGTGCTTCAAAGCCTTGTGAGTACCCATTTGGCTTTAAATTTTCTGTGGCCCGTTTGAATTTAATGATACCACACATGAGGCGCCCCTTTGTTTTGTCTTTTATAGTATTTCTGGACCTTTTTGGTGAGGAGGAGGCAGCCATCGTTTGGAAGAAAGTCCACCCTTTAATCTGAATTTGACTTTAATCCAGCATCATCCCATATGTACTATTGTTGGAAATCTCAAATGTATTTCTAATTTCATATGTATTTTTTGTGTCTGTTGAGATATCATAAGTCATAGTTTAGCTCCCCCCCCCCCCCCCCCCGTTTTCTGGTTTAGATCACTTTCTCAGAGAGCCTAAGGTGCTTGTATCATCTGGTAATTACTCAATGTGTTAATTGCTGACATGATACAAGCCCCACTGGTGCTCTGAGCATCTGTAGTATTTAAAATGCTGGAGCAATGAGAATATCTAGCTATCCTTCACATGCACGTGCAGAGAAAAATGTTGACACAAAATCAGTGATAACTTTTACTAGAAGCAGTTTTGCCAAAACATGTATATTGCAAATATGTTTCTATTCAAAGATGTAATTCATCTATGTGCATTTAAATTTTGCCTGGAATATCCCTTTAATTCCACTTTTGTGTACAGAGTATTTTTACACAAAGGAGTGTGTGTGGTCTATTTATGTGCACACTTGCTAAAGCACAAGTATTGAGAATATGCAAGTGTCCACAACTGTGATTGGCTTATGGTTGCCACGTGATAAAACATACAGGGTAATGAAAGAATATTTTGACATTTGCCAGAAAAAAAATATCTATTATTAATTTGAGGTTAAAAGTAAATGTTATTGTATTGTCTTTTTATTATGCATTTGCTAATTATCACCTAGATTTAGAGTTTTGCGTTAGAAGGGGTGCGTTAGCTACGTGTGTTTTCCCCCCCCCCCGCACCTTTTAAACAACACTGGTATTTAGAGTTCTCAGAAGGGCTGCGTTAGGCTCCAAAAAGGGAGCGTACAGGCATATTTACCCCCACTGCAACTCTGAATACCAGTGTTGCTTACAGACGGGGCCAGCTTCAAATAGTGCTCGTGCACGATTCCCCCATAGGAAACAATGGGGCAGTTTGAGCTTGAAAAAAACCTAACACCTGCAAAAAAGCAGCGTTCAGATCCTAACGCAGCCCCATTGCTTCCTATGGGGAAACACTTCCTAAGTCTGCACCTAACACCCTAACATGAACCCCGAGTCTAAACACCCCTAACCTTACACTTATTATCCCCTAATCTGCCACCCCCGCTATCGCTGACCCCTGCATTACACTTTTAACCCCTAATTTGCTGCTCCGGACACCGCCGCAACCTACGTTATCCCTATGTACCCCTAATCTGCTGCCCCTAACACCGCCGACCCCTATATTATATTTATTACCCCCTAATCTGCCTCCCCCAACGTCGCCGCTACCTACCTACACTTATTAACCCCTAATCTGCCGACCGGACCTCACCGCTACTATAATAAATGTATTAACCCCTAATCCGCCTCACTCCCGACTCAAAAACCCTATAATAAATAGTATTAACCCCTAATTAATTAATACTAATAATTTAATTAATTTATTGATAGTGTAGTGTTAGGTTTAATTGTAACTTAGGTTAGGATTTATTTTACAGGTAATTTTGTAATTATTTTAACTAGGTAGCTATTAAATAGTTATTAACTATTTAATAGCTATTGTACCTAGTTAAAATAAATACAAAGTTGCCTGTAAAATAAATATAAATCCTAAAATAGCTACAATATAATTATTCATTATATTGTAGCTATATTAGGGTTTATTTTACAGGTAAGTATTTAGCTTTAAATAGGATTAATTTATTTAATAAAATTTATTTTATTTCGTTAGATTTAAATTATATTTAATTTAGGGGGGTGTTAGTGTTAGGGTTAGACTTAGCTTTAGGGGTTAATACATTTATTAGAGTAGCGGCGAGGTCCGGTTCGGCAGATTAGGGGTTAATACTTGAAGTTAGGTGTCGGCGATGTTAGGGAGGGCAGATTAGGGGTTAATACTATTTATTATAGGGTTTTTGAGTTGGGAGTGAGGCGGATTAGGGGTTAATACATTTATTATAGTAGCGGTGAGGTCCGGTCGGCAGATTAGGGGTTAATAAGTGTAGTTAGGTAGCGGCGACGTTGGGGGGGCAGATTAGGGGTTAATAAATATTATGTAGGTGTCGGCGATGTTAGGGGCAGCAGATTAGGGGTACATAGTGGCGGCGATGTGGGGGGGGCCTCGGTTTAGGGGTACATAGGTAGTTTATGGGTGTTAGTGTACTCTAGAGCACAGTAGTTAGGAGCTTTATGAACCGGCGTTAGCCCATAAAGCTCTTAACTCCTGACTTTTTTCTGCGGCTGGAGTTTTGTCGTTAGAGTTCTAACGCTCACTTCAGCCAAGACTCTAAATACCGGCGTTAGAAAGATCCCATTGAAAAAATAGGATACACAATTGACGTAAGGGGATCTGCGGTATGGAAAAGTCGCAGCTGGAAAGTGAGCGTTAGACCCTTACCTACAAGACTCTAAATACCAGCGGCCGGCCAAAACCAGCGTTAGGACCCCCTAACGCTGGTTTTAACGGCTAATGCAGAACTCTAAATCTAGGCGTATGCTTTTCTTCTGTATTTAACGGTTCTAATGTACTCAAAGATTTATCTCTTAGTTTTTTTATGCTATCCCAAATAATATGAAAATATACATTTTTGTTAGCAAATACGAACACAGTGGTCCATCTAGCATTCCAACTGTAATATCTAAAAAAAATACTGTATAATTAGCAGATAAAGATCCAACATTCCAATTCATCAAAATTCCCTTGTGAAATGCATTATATGACTTTTGTGGGGTTTTGAAATTGTAACCCATATTGGTTAAGGATGTGCAGTTATTCGGAGTTTGCCATTCAACTGTCAAATGCAATAAGTAAAAGTGCAATTATAAATATCGGAATTAGTTCATTCAGAATATCCCTGCATGTGGATAAAAACTCAATATTCTTCACTAAGAAAACATTTATTCACAAATTTGTTTTAGGAATTTTTGGACTGTTCAATTTGTTCTTGCCAGTTTACATGTTAATAAATGTTCATAAATGTAATGCTATAACTAAAATGCTAATTTACGTGTATAATAGAGCGTTTGGATGTTTAACCATATCAATTTAAAAATGAATCAAAACAAGTTCATGGCAGTCATGAAGATATATATATATATATCTTAGACATGTGCGATTCGGTTCAGCCCGAATCGAAATTCGGACGAATTTGTTCGAATTCGGGATTCGGATCGATTCGAATTTCTGAATTGTGGTAGTTCTGAATCTACCGAATAAATCCGAATCGATTCGAATTTATTCGGTAGATTCGGATGGATTCGGATGGCTGTGTATTACACTAGTATACTAGTGTAATACACAGCACATCCCACTTTACAGTGACCGAATTTCCGAAAATCCGAATCGATTTGAACCGAACCGTAACGAATGCGAACCGAATTTTTTCGAATCCGAAAGAATCCGAATGAATCCGAAATGAATTAATTTGATTTCTTCCCAATTCAAATCGATCCGAACCGAAATTCGAATCGATCCGAACCGAATTTTTCGCGGCTGCACATGTCTAATATATCTCTGTGAAAAGCATTACTGGGCTAAAAGAAGCTGCACCCAGGTGGTAAATCGCCATAGAACAGGCTAACAATGGTATTGAGCCGGTTGTTCGTTCCTGTGAGTGTGCTTCTCTCTGTGTGTATATTTATATAATTGAATAAAATGGTTAAATAAAAAAAAAATAAAGCAAAATGCTAATAGACATTTATTGTTTGTGCCTGCTTTTGCTGTAAACTACCTCTAAACATTATGGACAATGCAGTCTCTGTCTCTAGACCTGATTTCAATTGAAGATCAGTGGTCTGAATAGAAGAGATGAGTACACAAATCTAAAACTATTGAGACCTTTAAACGTTCCTTATTGAGGAGTGGTCCAAGATCCCTCCAAAAGTGTGCACCAACCTTGCCAGACAGGAAGGGATTGTATCGCCATCCACTCCTGGTAAGGCTTTCCAAAATAGTGATTTAGGGGTGCCAATACTTTTTGAAATCTATATGAAAAATTATACTATTCAATAAAATGTTTTGTATTTGAGTAATTATTATGTTAAAATTAATATACAGTATATGCCCCCCCCCCCCATTTTTTTTCATTTTTTCACTTTCTTGAATGGTGTCAACACTTCTGTAACTGATTGAGCAGTGTATTCATAGAGGTGTGAGTGTATGAACCATATTGTAGAGAAACATGTCCAAGTTAAGATGACAGTAAATTAAAAAGTAAACTTAAAGGGATAGAAAGGTCAAAATTTAAATGTGCGTGAGTGTATTTCGCATTTTTGCAATATTCTTCCGTTAGGAAAAGTGCTTCTAGTAAAAATGATTACTGTTTTTCATTGGCATACACACATATGCTGTTCGAGCCCATGCACCAGTATTCAAGCTCAGAGAGATGTGCTGGTGTGTATTGCGTCTGTGAAGACCTAATTTGTGTCATACAAGTCACAACCGACTCTCTAATAAGGTGTAGTGTTTGAATACTGGTGTACAAAGCACTCACAGCATATGTGCATATGCAGCTGAAAAACAGTAATAATTTTGCTAAAAGCATTATTGCAATTGGAAGCATATTGAAGTTTTGACCTTTCTGTCCCTTTAAATAAATTATACAGAGCATACAATTTTAAACTTTCAGATTTACTCCTGTTAACGATTTTGCTTAGTTCTCTTGGTATCCTAGGTGATCTCAAGAGCGTGCATGTCTTTAGTCATCTGCCAGTAGTGTTTGCAACAATGTTTATAGCAATGTTATACATTTTTGCAAACACTAATGTCACAGAATGCTAAAAACACATGCACACTCCTAAACGCCTATCAACCTACCTAGAACATTTGATAATAGAAGTAAATTAGAAAGTTGTTTTTAAATTACATGCTCTATCTCAATCATGAATGTTTCATTTTGGCTTTACTGTCCCTTTAATAGCAATTTATAAAGCCACCGTGTATAATGACTTGCATATCAAAAGTCAGTACAGACGTACCTCGGAGATATTGCAGGTTCAGTTCCAGACCACTGAAATAAAGTGATTATAGCAATAAAGTGAATCACACTCATTTTTTTGTTTCCCAGTGCATATAAAAGTTATATTTACACTATACTGTCTGTAGTCTATTTAGTGTGCAATTGCATAATATCTAAAAACACACTGTACATACCTTTAAGGGACATTAAACACTAAATAAATGCTAGGTAGAAAGATGCATTTAAAGAAAAGATTAGTCTGAGATTAACACGTAGATGTGTTTTTTTTTTAAAAAAAGTTTCATTAGTTGTTTAAATAGTGACAAAATAAGTGTAAAGTTTTAGTGTCTATAAAACAATGGGAGCTGCCATGTTGTAACTTAGGTTACTTTCTCTGCTGTGGCCAATTAGGGACAGTTATAAATAGGTCACTAGAGTGTGCAGCCAATGGCTGTGTGGAATATAACAGTGTTCTGCACTTCCATTTCTAACAGGAACTAAAAAGTTTACAATTACAGAATGGAATTACAGAAAAGGGGACAAAACTAAATTGCAGAGTTTTTTATACATACAATTTATCATTTTATTATTTTATTTTACCATCTCATAGTGTTTAGTGTCCCTTTAATTTTGCCTCTCTTTCCTGTAAATTAGCACTGGAAATGAAAGGAGTTGCATAATAAACAAATATTTTTTTTTTAAAAAATGGCCAGCAGGTGACAAGTACAGGACTTAAAACCCCCAACTTCATCTTTAAAAGTAAATCAAAATAAAATAATATGGAGATTTAATTTATATCCAATATTACTTTTTAAATGGTATCTTCTGTATGAATCACAAAATAATTGTATTTAATAAGTTTCATATCCCTTAAAGTATCTGCTAAAAGTCTGACACTTGAAGATTGTTGATATAGCTATGTTATTAATTCCTACATTTATAGCTAGTTTGGTGACTAGGAAGCAATATGTCTTTAGCTCAAATGTCAGTCAATATAAGATAATTTATAAACCAGTTATTTGTGTGTTTTAAGCAAACTAGTTGTTGTTTTTTTTAATCCAACTTGAGATATGCAAGCACAATGTCACTACTAACTGTATATAAAGAATAGCTGATTTGGATCGGTTTCCTCAGATTGTCTGTTTCAGCCAGTGTAACTTAAAGGGACACTGAACCCACATTTTTTCTTTCATGATTCAGATAGAGCATGAGATTTTAAGCAACTTTCTAATTTACTCCTATTATCAATTTTCTTCGTTCTCTTGCTATCTTTATTTGAAAAGAAGGCATCTAAGCTAAGGAGCCAGCCTTTTTTGGTTCAGACCCTGGACAGCACTTATTTATTGGTGGGTGAATTTATCCACCAATCAGCAAGAATAACCCAGGTTGTTCACCAAAAATGGGCCGGCATCAAAACTTACATTCTTGAATTTCAAATAAAGATACCAAGAGAATGAAGAAATTTTGATAATAGGAGTAAATTAGAAAGTTGCTTAAAATTGCATGTTCTATCTGAATCACAAAAGAAATAATGTGGGTTTGGTGTCCCTTTAAAGGGACAATCAAGTACCTAACAGGATCATTGGCACTACCCAACGGGTAGGGAAATGGTTCAATAAGGGGTCAAATAGAGTGGCAGATTTTTTGGATGGCGGGAGAATTCAGACTTACGCTCAGATTCAAAAGAGAGTTCAACCATTGAAGCTACAGTGATTTTTATATCTACAGATTTCCTCAGCCATAAATAAATATTGTTCCCCATGGCCAATACAATCATATACTATACTAGAACGCATATGTACTGACCCCAAGAGACATAAAAAGTTGATCTCCATAATATACTTAACTTTACAGGAAATGATATCTACTGATACCTCACTACTTATAGATAAGTGGATAAAAGATACTGGCTTAGACCTCCCAAAAGACGAATGGATCCAAATTTTATCTGACTCAGGTAAAGGGTTGACAGGTCCTGACTTAAAGGAAAATTGTATCAAAACGGCCATTAGATGGTACCTCACCCTGGAGAGAACTTCTCACTTTGTTAGGTAGTGTTCAAGGTATTGTTATAGAGGTTGTGGACAAGTAGGAACCTATCTACACATGAGGTGGGAGTGTACTAAGGTTAGGGGGATTTGGGATAGGTTACAGATACTGTTAAGTAGGATTTTACAGGGACCTGTCCTCCTGACTGTGGCTCAAGCTCTTTAAAACCAAAAGCTTACTCCGTTCAATGTGGCAATTAACAAATTTATTAAAACTCTTTGCACAGCAGCTAGAATGTGTATTGCCAGATGGTGGAAGGTGGGGTTCCCAGAGTGGCGGGAAGTTTTGGATAAAATAACCAGGATTTGGTTCTACTGGATTATGCAGTATGAGGAGAGAATTGCACACTAGAAG
Organism: Bombina bombina; assembly: GCF_027579735.1. NCBI lineage: Eukaryota > Metazoa > Chordata > Amphibia > Anura > Bombinatoridae > Bombina > Bombina bombina. Next base: position 1,160,227,879 of record NC_069502.1, read on the forward strand.
GGGATTTATATAAACTATATAAAAATATTTAATATTGGGAACCAAGGGAGCAAGATTTGTTGTTCCCCAACCATACCTTGGAAAGGAACTATTTAGCAGTTAGATTCCAAAGTAGATAACCGCAAACAAAGACCACACAGTTGTTTTAAATCAGTTTAAAATGTTTTATTGGTTATAAAAGTTTGTTTTTATGATAATATTAAAATCACAGAAGCTGAATGCATTTGCAGGATGGGATGTAGGTATGGGGCTAGGTGACATCTAATAGTATCTGGGCAGGGGTGACTCTGTCCCAGAGGTTAATAATTGCTTCAAAGGAAAAAGGAGGAGATGCCAGTGTGTTTCTTTCTGAAATGAATAAGGAATGTTAGGTACCCAACAAGAAACAGTAACTCAACAAGCTGCATTGTAAAAGGTTGTGGGACTTACTTCAATGGACACTGGGATGGCTTTGACATTCCACACTGGGACATTTCCAACTCCATATGCACATTTAAAGGAGGGCGGTTGTCCAGCTCAGAGGATAAATATTGCATTGTATATTCTTCTATGATGCCTGTCCTGATGCCACTGTGTATTATTTTATTTCTTTCTGATGTGATACAATAAAGAAATATTTCAACTAAAGGGACACTCAAGGCAAAATAAACTTTTATGATTCAGATAGAGAATGCAGTTTTAAGACACTTTCCAATTTACTTTCCATTATCACATTTTGCACAGTCTTTTTATATTCACACTTTCTGGGGAACAAGTGAGTGATATTGCATTGTCTTTTTAATATGTACCTGTTAATTATGTAATTCTACTGCATTGAGTGGTCCTTTAAAGGGGCGTGAAACATTAAATATATTTTATAGACATAATATTAAGGTAATTCCTTATCTCCCTCCAGTAGTGGGTGCCACCATGCTGTAATCTAGCTTTCACTACATTCCAAGGCTGTCCTGTTTGCACATGTGCAGCAACTCTGCTTCAGATACCTGGGGGTCGATCCGATAAAAATTGTCGCCCGCAAAAGTCGGCAACGCCAATATTTGCGCGGGTTTGGTATCCTATATACGGCGTAACCTAGAAGTTACGCGCGTATATTTCTGCCGTCGCCCGTAGTTTTTTGGGCCATAGGCAGGTATACCAAACCCGCGCAATTTGGTATCCAATATACAGCGTAAGGACTTACGTGGCGAAAATGGAGAAATCTTACTCCATTTTCACCTCACCACAAAAAGCAGCCGTAAGAAGCCTTACGCTGACTATTGGAGCCCCGTAACTCCCTAAACTGGCTGCTAAAATAAACCTAACACCTAACGCATGCGCAATGTCTATCTCCCTGTCAACCGCGATCTTCTAAAATAAACCTAACACCTAACGCATGCGCAATGTCTATCTCCCTGTCAACCGCGATCCCCCGCCGCAATCCCTAATAAAGTATTTAACCCCTAAACCGCCGCCATCTACATAAACTAACCCCCTACTGTGAGCCCCTAAAACCGCCACCATCTAACTGATCTATCCCCTAATGTGAACCCCTAAAACCGCCACCATCTAACTGATCTATCCCCTAATGTGAACCCCTTACACCGCCGCCATCTATATTAAAATTATTAACCCCTAATTTAATCTACCTACCCCGCCGCCAGCTATATTATCTATATTAACCCTAAGTATATTATAGTTAATATAGTTATTACATTATATATATTAACTATATTAACCCTAATTATATTAGGGTTAATATAGTTAATATAGTTACTATAGTATTTATATTAACTATATTAACTCTATCTAACCCTAACACCCCTAACTAAATTCTTATTAAATAAATCTAATTCATATTATAAACTAAAATATTCCTATTTAAATCTAAATACTTACCTATAAAATAAACCCTAAGATAGCTACAATATAATTAATAATTACATTATAGCTATGTTAGGGTTTATATTTTACAGGTAAATTGTTAATTATTTTAACTAGGTATAATAGCTATTAAATAGTTATTAACTATTTAATAGCTACCTAGTTAAAATAATTACCCAATTACCTGTAAAATAAATCCTAACCTAAGTTACAAATACACCTACACTATCAATAAATTAAAGAAACTACAAATATCTATCTAAAAATACAACTAAATAAACTAAACTAAATTACAAAAACAAACAAACACTAAATTACAAAAAATAAAAAAAAATTACAAGATTTTTAAGCTAATTACACCTATTCTAAGCCCCCTAATAAAATAATAAACCCCCAAAATAAAAAAAATTCCCTACCCTATTCTAAATTAAAAAAGTTCAAAGCTCTTTTACCTTACCAGCCCTTATAAGGGCCTTTTGTGGGGGCATGCCCCAAAGAAAACTGCTCTTTTGCCTGAAAAAAACAAAAAACACAATACCACCCCCCAACATTACAACCCACCACCCACATACCCCTAATCTAACCCAAACCCCCCTTAAATAAACCTAACACTACCCCCCCCTGAAGATCTCCCTACCTTGTATTCACCCCGCCGGGCAGAACTCCTCATCCGATCCGGCCGATATGTTCCAGCAAGCGGCAGTGAAGTCTTCTTCCATCCGGGCAATGTCTTGAAGCAAGCGGCAGAGAGTCTTCTTCCATCGGCGACGTCTTCAAGCAAATCGGCATCTTCAATCTTCTTACTTCGCTCCTCCGCCGCGGAGCATCCTTCCGGCACGACGACTTCCCGACGAATGAGGTTCCTTTAAATGACGTCATCCAAGATGGCGTCTGCCGAATTCCGATTGGCTGATAGGATTCTATCAGCCAATCGGAATTAAGGTAGAAAAATCTGATTGGCTGATTGAATCAGCCAATCAGATTCAAGTTCAATCCGATTGGCTGAACCAATCAGCCAATCGGATTGAACTTGAATCTGATTGGCTGATTGAATCAGCCAATCAGATTTTTCTACCTTAATTCCGATTGGAAGTCGTCGGGAAGTCATCGTGCCAGAAGGATGCTCCGCGGCGGAGGAGCGAAGTAAGAAGATTGAAGATGCCGATTTGCTTGAAGACGTCGACGATGGAAGAAGACTTCACTGCCGCTTGCTGGAACACATCGGCCGGATCGGATGAGGAGTTCTGCCCGGCGGGGTGAATACAAGGTAGGGAGATCTTCATGGGGGGTAGTGTTAGGTTTATTTAAGGGGGGGTTGGGTTAGATTAGGGGTATGTGGGTGGTGGGTTGTAATGTTGGGGGGTGGTATTGTGTTTTTTTTTGCAGGCAAAAGAGCAGTTTTCTTTGGGGCATGCCCCCACAAAAGGCCCTTTTAAGGGCTGGTAAGGTAAAAGAGCTTTGAACTTTTTTTAATTTAGAATAGGGTAGGAATTTTTTTTTATTTTGGGGGTTTATTATTTTATTAGGGGGCTTAGAATAGGTGTAATTAGCTTAAAAATCTTGTAATCTTTTTTTTATTTTTTGTAATTTAGTGTTTTTTTTTTTTGTAATTTAGTTTAGTTTATTTAATTGTATTTTTAGATAGATATTTGTAGTTTCTTTAATTTATTGATAGTGTAGGTGTATTTGTAACTTAGGTTAGGATTTATTTTACAGGTAATTGGGTAATTATTTTAACTAGATAGCTCTTAAATAGTTCATAACTATTTAATAGCTATTATACCTAGTTAAAATAATTAACAATTTACCTGTAAAATAAATATAAACCCTAACATAGCTATAATGTAATTATTAATTACATTGTAGCTATCTTAGGGTTTATTTTATAGGTAAGTATTTAGATTTAAATAGGAATATTTTAATTAATAATATTAATATTAGATTTATTTTAATAAGAGTTTAGTTAGGATGTTAGAGTTAGATAGGGTTATTATACTTAATATATATATATATATATATATAATATAATAACGATATTAACTATATTAACCCTAATATAATTAGGGTTAATATAGTTAATATATATAATATAATAACTATATTAACTATATTAACCCTAATATAATTAGGGTTAATATAGTTAATATAGCTGGCGGCGGTGTAGTGGGATTAGATTAGGGGTTAATACATTTATTATAGGTGGCCGCGGTGTAGGGGGATGTAGATTGTAGGCAAAAGAGCAGTTTACTTTGTGACAAAGCCCCGCCAAAAGCCCTTTTAAGGGCTGGCAAAAGAGCTGTTACTTTGGGGCAATGCCACGCAAAAAGCCCTTTTCAGGGCTATTTGTAGGATTAGACTTAGGTTTAGTGGTAGGGATAGTTTAGTATTTTAGGGGTTAAATAGTTTAATATAGATGGCGGCGGGGTAGGGGGATTAGATTAGGGGTTAATAATTTTAAAATAGATAGCGGCGGGGTAGGGGCTCACTTTAGGGGGTAGGTAAGGTAGATGGCGGCGGTGTTAGGGGCTCACTTTAGGGGGTTATAGATTTAATATAGCTGGCGGCGGTTTAGGGGTTAATAACTTTATTAGGTAGCGGCGGGCTCCGGGAGCGGCGGTTTAGGGGTTAATACATATTTTATTGTTAGGCTAGTGAGGGGGGATAGCGGATAGAGGGTTAGACGTGTCGGGCTATGTTAGGGAGGCGTGTTAGACGTGTCGGGCTATGTTAGGGAGGCGTGTTAGACAGTGCGGGTGATTTAGACTTTAGTCAGGTTTTGTAGGCGCCGGCAGTTTCTAACGTGCCGTAAGTCACTGGCGACGCCAGAAATTTGTACTTGCGCAGATTTCTGGACATCGCTGGTTTGTCAGACTTATGGCACGTTAGCATCTGACTGCGCCGTATATTGGATAGCTCGAGTTGCGAGCTGAAACTGCGGGCGACGCGGGTTCCCTTGCTTGCGCCGCAAACTACGATCTATATCAGATCGACCCCCTGCAGTGCAACCTAGGTTCTAAAATGGCTGCACCCATAGTTAGAGGAAGGTGCATGAAATGTAGTTAGTGTTTAATGTCCCTATAAAGGGAAATGGAGATCAAAAAATTAAACTTTCATAATTCAATTCGGATAGTCTGCTTTTTTGTTAGGAAAAAAAACTTTTTGTGTCCTTTGTTAGATCTTAGCCCATTTTCAAGGAGAGTGGATGTTTCTGGAGAAATATATGTATAACATTGTGACAAACATTGTTGCACACAAAGCTGCCATACAGTTCTGAATACAAATACAAGGTCATGATCCTTCCTAGATAGCCTTTCTGGGAAGGTGTTACATTTAAATAAAGGGTGTCAAGAGAAATAAGTGAATTTGATCATTAAAAAGAAAATTGAAATATTCTTTTTAAAAATGTACATTCTATTACTGTGATCAGTGGACATCATCTAAAGTTAATTTTTTTGAAATAAAAAAAAAATGATGCCCTTTTAAGAAAAATGTGTAACCCTAACACCCCCTAACTTAATTATTATTTAAATCTAAATAATATTATTATTATTAACTAAATTATTCCTATTTAAAACTAAATACTTACCTATAAAATAAACCCTAAGATAGCTACAATATAAGTAATAGTTACATTGTAGCTATTTTAGGGTTTATATTTATTTTAATGGTAACTTTGTATTTATTTTAACTAGGTACAATAGCTATTAAATAGTTAATAACTATTTAATAGCTACCTAGTTAAAATAATTACAAAATTACCTGTAAAATAAATCCTAACCTAAGTTACAAATACACTACACTATCAATAAATTAATTAAATAAACTACAATTATCTAAACTAAAATACAATTAAATAAACTAAACTATATTACAAAAACAAACAAACACTAAATTACAAAAAAAAAATATTACAAGAAGTTTAATCTAATTACACCTAATCTAAGCCCCCTAATAAAATAAAAAAGCCCCCCAAAATAATAAAATTTCCCTACCCTAAACTAAATTACAAATAGCCCTTAAAAGGGCCTTTTGCGGGGCATTGCCCCAAAGTAATCAGCTCTTTTACCTGTAAAAAAAACAACAATCCCCCCCCCCACATTACAACCCACCACCCATACACCCCTACTCTAAAACCCCTTAAAAAACCTAAGTCTAACCCCCAAGTGGTCCTTACCTGTCCTGAAGACCGGCGGAGAAGGTCCTGTTCCAGACGGTGAAGTCTTCTTCCAAGCGGCGACCTCTTCTTCTTCCAGGAACCACCCGGCATGGAGCGGAGGAGTTGAAGACCATTGACCGCGGAGCTGAAGACCGTCGACTCTGGAACTGAAGACCGGCAACGCTGGAACTGAAGATTGGCGATGCTGGAACTGAAGACCGCGGAGCCATGGAGTGTGGAGGATCCTCTTCATACAATCTCCGCCGTACACTGAATAGGAATTCAAGGTACGTGATTAAAAATGGCGTCCCTTGAATTCCTATTGGCTGATTTGAGCCTTCAAATTCAAATCAGCCAATCTGATGAGAGCTACTGTAATTCTATTGGCTGATTTGAATAGCCAATAGAATAAGAGCTACTGACATTCTATTGGCTATTCAAATCAGCCAATAGAATTACAGTAGCTCTCTCTCTCTCTCTCTCTCTCTCTCTCTCTCTCTCTCTATATATATATATATATATATATATATATATATATATATTATATGCTCTTATGTATAGACATCTCTCTCCTCATATATAGGCATCTCTCTTTTTTCTTACACATATATATCTCCTCTTATATTTATATGTAGACATCTCCACTCATATATAGGCATCTCTTTTTTTTATTTTATATATATATATATATATATATATATATATATATATATATATATATATATATATATATATATATATATATAAAAACATTTCCTCTTATATATAGGCACCTCTCTCCTCTCATTTATTGACATATTTCTTTATTGTCTTAAATATAGGCATCTCTCCGTCTGTTTCTGTGTCTCTCTTTTACACATTACAGTGTGTCTCTTGCTCTCTCATATCTAGGCATAACAGTCTCTTTCTCCTGATATCTAGGCATAACAGTCTCTCACTCTCTCTCTCTCTCTCTCTCTCTCTCTCTCTTGATATCTAGGTACAACAGTCTCTGTCACTCTCTCTCTCTCTCTTGATATCTAGGTACAACAGTCTCTCTCACTCTCTCTTCTGATATCTAGGCATAACAGTCTCTCTCACACTCTCTTCTGATATCTAGGCATAACAGTCTCTCTCACACTCTCTCTCTTGATATCTAGGCACAACAGTCTCTCTCACTCTCTCTCCTCATATCAAGGCATATCACACACAGTCTCTCTCTCTCCCCCCTGACATCTATGGAATAACAGTCTCTCTTTCCTGATATCTAGGCATAACACTCTCTCTCTCTCTCTCCTGATATCTAGGCATAACACTCTCTCTCTCTCTCCTGATATCTAGGCATAACACTCTCTCTCTCTCTCCTGATATCTAGGCATAACACACTCTCTCTCTCTCCTGATATCTAGGCATAACACTCTCTCTCTCCTGATATCTAGGCATAACACTCTCTCTCTCTCTCCTGATATCTAGGCATAACAGTCTTGATCTCTCTCTCTTCTGATATATAGGCATAACAGTCTCTCTCTCTCTCTCTCTCTCTCTCTCTCTCTCACACACACACACTCGCTCTCTCTCCTCATATCTAGGCATAACAGTCAGTCTCTCTCTCAATCTCACTCTCTCTCTCTCTCTACCTATCTCTCTCTCTCTATCACACACACACACTCTCTCTCTCACTCACACACACTCTCTCTCACTCACACACACTCTCTCTCACTCACACACACTCTCTCTCTCTCACACTCTCTCTCTCTAACTATCTCTCCTCGAATCTAGGCATAACAGTCAGTCTCTTTCTCTCCTCATATCAAGGCATAACAGTCAGTCTCTCTCTCTCCTCATATCAAGGCATAACAGTCAGTCTCTCTCTCTCTTCATATCAAGGCATAACAGTCAGTCTCTCTCTCTCCTCATATAAAGGCATAACAGTCAGTCTCTCTCTCTCCTCATATCAAGGCATAATAGTCAGTCTCTCTCTCTCTTCATATCAAGGCATAACAGTCAGTCTCTCTCTCTCTTCATATCAAGGCATAACAGTCAGTCTCTCTCTGTCCTCATATAAAGGCATAACAGTCAGTCTCTCTCTCTCCTCATATCAAGGCATAATAGTCAGTCTCTCTCTCTCCTCATATCAAGGCATAACAGTCAGTCTCTCTCTGTCCTCATATAAAGGCATAACAGTCAGTCTCTCTCTCTCCTCATATCAAGGCATAATAGTCAGTCTATCTATCTCATCATATCAAGGCATAACAGTCAATCTCTCTAACTATCTCCCCTCAAATCAAGGCATAACAGTCAGTCTCTTTCTCTCTTCATATCAAGGCATAATAGTCAGTCTATCTATCTCATCATATCAAGGCATAACAGTCAATCTCTCTAACTATCTCCCCTCATATCTAGACATAACAGTCAGTATCTCTCTCTCCTCATATCAAGGCATACTAGTCAGTCTATCTATCTCATCATATCAAGGCATAACAGTCAATCTCTCTAACTATCTCCCCTCAAATCAAGGCATAACAGTCAGTCTCTCTCTCTCCTCATATCAAGACATAACAGTCAGTCTCTCTCTCTCCTCATATCAAGGCATAACAGTCAGTCTCTCTCTCTCCTCATATCAAGGCATAACAGTCAATCTCTCTATCTCCCCTCATATCAAGGCATAACAGTCAGTCTCTCTCTCTCTCCTCATATCAAGGCATAACAGCCAGTCTCTCTCTCTCTCCTCATATCAAGGCATAACAGTCAGTCTCTCTCTCTCTTCATATCAAGGCATAACAGTCAGTCTCTCTCCTCATATCAAGGCATAACAGTCAGTCTCTCTATCTCTCCTCATATCTAGACATAACAGTCAGTCTCTCTCTCTCCTCATATCAAGGCATAACAGTCAGTCTCTCTCTCTCCTCATATCAAGGCATAACAGTCAGTCTCTCTCCCCCCTCATATCAAGGCATAACAGTCAGTCTCTCTCTCTCTTCATATCAAGGCATAACAGTCAGTCTCTCTCCTCATATCAAGGCATAACAGTCAGTCTCTCTATCTCTCCTCATATCTAGACATAACAGTCAGTCTCTCTCTCTCCTCATATCAAGGCATAACAGTCAGTCTCTCTCTCTTTATTTCTAGAAGTTTTGTGCAACGGATATATGTAAATATATCACCTGTGAAGCCCAAATAAAAATAAATAAAACATATGCATCAAGATGAGACAGACAAATAACAATATACATATATTTCTACTGGACCATAAGGATATGAACTAGACGTGCTATTATAGTGTATGAGACTTACAGTCAGCTAGTTGGGGTCTTTATGTTGTTTCATTTCAGTCGTCTTTTTCCCTTTGATTTCGCCTTTTGTCACATGAGTCACATTCTGTCACCTTCTTCTGCCTGCTCCAGACACACACCCTTGTCTTTCCTGAGCCCTCCCTCATCCTGTCTGACCCATTTTATCTCAAGTTTATATGCAGGTGTAAGGGATCTGTTATTTAGAGATAGATGATACATAAATAGACAGACAGAAAAACATGTAGAATATAGATATTTTAAAGTTATTAACTGATATATATATATATATATATATATATATATATATATATATATACACCCACACAAACACGCACTTTATATATATATATACTGTACATATATAATATTGATGAGACATATAAAATATACTGTATTGTATACTGTTTTATTGACTGTTTCAGATATTCATCGCTAATACAATCTGTAACACTATATCAAGCATTCAAATCTCTAGGTTATTTAATATACTTCAACGACTTTTATTAATAACCCAGAAATAAAACATTAAAATATCTGATCACATATTTAAGATAATTAATCGTCTTTAAACCACCATTACGCTATTTTAAGTAATTACTAATTTACACATTTAGAATGTACTTTCAATTTCAAATGAAATTAATTATTTACCTTATTTGTAGTGTATTATTTTATAATAATATTTTTTATATTTTAAACCATTTTAGTATTTGAGGTTCTGAAAGTGTAACATTTAAGTGATTAACAATATTGTTTTTAATTTTAGAGATACAAATAATAATTGTACCATAAACACGATTCTAAACTAAGAGCAAATATGATTGTGTACATTAAATATGAGAAATATAATTTGACAACCAATATACTTACTGCTACATGTTACTGAAATACAAATTTGAAATAAAGTTGGTTTACAGAAATTTGTTCCAAATAAACAATAAATATGATGGTGTATTGCATTAAATAACACATTATAAGGCATATTTAAAAAAAAAATGTTAAATATGTGCTACTTTGTTTCTCTTCATCTTTCTTGCAATAAGCACATTTATAACTATATATATATATATAAATTATTTTTTGTTTCTCTTTTTTCAAATAAATTAAAGTAAAAAAGTAATAGAGAACAGTGTTGGTTTAATTGTATTTATTGAGTACACTGTATCAAACTAAAATGAGGTTTTCATTCACTCTATATTTCTAATGTATTATTATCCAGGTAAAGCAAGATCTCATAACACAAATCCTCCATACTACTCACAGCTAAACCATGTAAAATCCCTGCCAAATATGACTTTATTAGTAAGCTGATGTCTGGCACCCTTGTTCTATGTATAACCTCAATATTAGTGACATAATACTGTGGGTCTTTAAAGCAGACACACGTCTCCAGAGAAATGTGGATTCCATGTATTGTTTTGTTATCATGGGCTGGATAGGACTTTTTTGTACCTGCAGGGAACTCCTATGGTGTCTGCTAAGCTTCTGTACCTTAGTACCCAGATGTACCTACCCCAAGTGTACTTCACACCTCGTTACTCTGACGTCACTGACACATCTAAACCCCTATAAAATGCAAAGGACTTTTTTTTTACTCAGCAGCATTCAGACATCTGAAGAAATCTTAGGAGCACAAAGCCAAGGAGATGGCTGAATACACCCAAGGAACTGGGAATAACTATCACTCTGGTTTCCCATTTAGTGGAAACCCCATGGGAATGAATGGTCTGCATACTTCTAATGGAGTCATGAAACAGAAGGAAAACTTCCAGATGGCATGTGAGAAAGGTAAGATATATGATTTAGTTATGATCTGGCCATAGTCTGCTGTATACTTGTTTTACCCCATACAAACACTGTATTATATAATGTACAGTAATGAGAATGACTTTATATATACATTTATATTGGGCAACCTGTCTATGTATATATGGTTGTAGTGTCAATCCTGGCTTACTGTACCTTCATGGTACCTACGTCCTCTACATTTGTGTTATAACTGTAGATCATTCATGTTTTTATTTTTATCGCTGATCCTAATTAAATCGTTTTACATTAATCGATACAAAAACGCAAAAACAAGGAAGAAGAATATTTTAGATGATCTTCACATTTTCAAAGCTTAGGACATCTGACATTTAATAACATTATTAGCTTCTTAAACAAAAGCTTACTCTCTTTTCTGCTGGAGAGAAAAATGCATTTTAACCATTAGAATCAGATATTATATATTTAATTTTGCTACTAAGTCTAAAATAAATATTCCATACTTCCTTAAATCTATTAAGTTTAAATTATTTGTCCATCAACATAACATGGTATTATATTACTGACTTTCAATTCATTTCCTAAATTCCTTAAAGGGACATGAAACCCATTTTTTATTTTATGATTCAGATAATGTACTTTTAAACAATTTTCAAATTTACTTTTGCAATCTAGTTTGTTTTATTTTGGTATCCTTTGTTGAAGGAGCAGGAATACATTACTGGAAGATAGTCAATGCACTGAGTTAGCCAATAACATGAGGCTTATACATGCAGCCACCAACTTTTATCTGTTCAATGCTTTACAACCAATTTTCTAGCTATAATTACAATATAGTGGATTGTTGGTTCTTTTCTAATTAAACTCATAATATAATGAGTAATGTAAATGTGAAACCCCATACTGAGTTTGTATTTTGTTAAAGGATACAAATGATTTATTACAAAAGTTTAGCAGGGAACTTACATTAATTAGATATTTATTTCTCCACTATCATTTGCATGGGATACAGTATTTGCATTAACATTGACATTTTTACAAAAGATGCTCTTCATGTCACTGATATGGGAAGCTCTTTCCAAGTTTTTAATAAAGAATCAATTTTGTCAATAATGTTATTATAATTTAAGATGTTCTTCTCTAGATAGAAGATCTCTAAATGTTAATGTCAATTGTTCTAAGACTAAATTGAAGAGTAAGGGGGGATAAGGGACATCCTTGGTGTGTTCCTCTTTTTAACTGAAAGTGCTGTGATATAGAATTATTTATAAGTAAACAAGCTTTAGATAGATAACTGATATTTATATTTTATTTGAAACAATTTATATGTCATAGTTTTTAATTTCATATGATTATTGTCTATCTGCAGAAAACATCAAGCCTCAGACAGCCAGTGATCTCAACTCTCTACAAACAACACAAGCCAAAGTCCCCAAGGATCAACAGGGCACAGTCACCTCCAGTTCTGCCCAAGAGCCACTGTCCCACCGCAGGAAGAGGACGGTTTACAGCCAGGCCCAACTTGATGCCCTAGAGCAGTTCTTCCAAAGTAACATGTACCCAGACATCTACCACCGGGACTGCCTAGCTAGACAGATCCACTTACCAGAGTCACGGATTCAGGTATGTTTTAAAGGGAGCGTAAACAACAAAAATGTTATTGTTTAAAAAGATAGCTAATCCCTTTATTTAGCATTCCCAAGTGTTTCATAACCAACACTGTTATAGAAATATACCTTTTTACCTATGTGATTACCTTGTATCTAAGCTTGTGCAAGCAGCCTCCTTAGCTCAGATCTTTTGACAGGCTTGCATTTTAGCCAATTAGTGTTGACTCTTAAATAACTTCTTGTGCGTGAGCACAATGTTATCCATATGGCACACATGAACTAACATCCTCTAGCTGAAAAAACCTGTCAAATTCATTCATGTAAGAGGCGGCCTTCAAGGGCTTATAAATTAGCATATGTGCCTACCTAGGTTTAGCTTTCACTTAAGAATACCAAGAGAACAAAGCAAATTTGATGATAAAAGTAAATTAGAAAGTTGTTTAAAATTACATGTTCTATCGGAATCATGAAAGTTTAATTTGGACTTTACTATCCCTTTAAGTAACTTATTCATTAATTTTACAATCAAAGAGCACAATGCTAGCTAGGTAGATATAGTTTGTTTGTATTTGGTCTAAAGTAAATTATCTTATCACTTTAAAAGCACATTCAAATTATTTTTTTTTTGGATTTATTGACAATTTATAGACATCTTTTGTGAGGCAGAACTCATAAAAGGACGTAATTCAGTAAAATCTACTTAGTGCAATATGCTACGCATTTGTGGGGTTATCTAAAGGATGAAGTCTCTAAGATGCCAGTTATTGCATGTATATGTATTTCTGAAAACGATCCATTTTATATTCAATGCTTAATGTGTGTTTGTCTTGTGCAGGTCTGGTTCCAGAATAGGAGAGCAAAGGCCCGACGTGAGAAGCCTAAATCAGGCAGGGTCCCTGTGCACCCCGGAATCCTGGGTGCAAACAGCTACCTGTACTCTGCACCGCAACAACATGTTCCAAAGACTATGGCTCAGCAGCAACAAATACCAGTCCAGCCACCTCATAATATACAACAGAACTCTGTCCAGTGGGCCACAGAATCCATGCCTTGGTCTGACTCCTCCTGTGCAGTCTCCAGTGAGAGACACCGCATGCAGCAAGCAGCTTCCAGTCCCTATTTCCACAATATACCATATACAAATCCTTATAGTAACCAGCATGTGTTGTACAGAGGGATGACACCCATTGTCTTCAAGCAGGAACAGGAGGATATAAGCATGAGACATTCTCAGATGTCCATGATGCACATGAACTACAGCTTCAAGAGCTACTATGACAACCTTCCATCCAACAGGACCATCACTCCAGAGATGAGTGAGTTGGTTCCTCAGACACCTGTGTCCACAACCTCCTGCAGCTATGGTGGAATGAGCCAGTTTGCCACTCACAATTCACCAGTACAGGCTACACCCTATCTACAGCATTCTCCCATCTCAGATTGTAGTGTCAGTGACAGTTCCAGTGATGCTCTTTTTGATTGGGAGGAAAATGTAGTTTCTGTCCTCCATGACCTGCAATAAATGCAAAAGCAGAAACAATTAATTTAATTGGACTCATTCGCAAAGTGCAATAATAAATGAACTGAGTTCCTATAGAATCTGACTCTTACAGTAAACGGTGTATTTAGGAAATACCACAACAGCACTGTCTTCTCCTTGCGGTTAAATGTTTAACCCACAAAGAATTTTAATATATAAATTTATATTTGGCATATTTGTATAGTAATATATTGACATTTTAACATTAGTTTGTTCTTCATAAAATATGTTATCAAGTAAAGTCAATTTCTTATCATTTTGTGTGTTGTATTTTTTTCTAATGTAACTATTTGGGCATGTATATAATGGTATAACAGTATAAAGTGCTAGCAGTCTATATAATTATCTACAGTGATGGCACAATCTGGTTGTTAGCTTGCTGACAGTTAAAAAAATTGCATAAATACCCAGGACTTTGATAAGAAGTCTTTTATCTCACACTTGAAAGAAGAGAGCAGAAACTCTCAAAAGTTTGACTTTCAAAGTGTTTTGGGTCCAATAAAATACTCCTGTCAGTATAGTGTCTGGATCACTGGACTACCATTGTTTTTAAAAATAATTTTGCTATAGATTTATTTAGCATTACATCTTGTGGCAGTAATAATGCTTTCATCAGCCAACAGAAAGTGTCTATTACTCTGTGCACACAAAAGGTAGTAATAATATAAACCACTATCTCCTTGTTTATAGTTGTTGTGAAGTCACTCTAACCTGTACTGATCATTAAACTTCAGTTGAGGTTTTACATCAGCTTCTAGGTTTGTTGCTTTATGAATACCCATTTGCTTATTTACTAAAGATGATTGTGTATATTTAACCAATACCTTCATTGGTTAAACACTCAATTCCTTCCTCTTACTGATTTACAGATTTTACAGATATCATTATTACAATTATTTATATACTACTCTTTAAATGCAGTTAAACAGACATTAACCTATAATTATAAGCTAATCAGAAAAACCCAGTCACACATATACTTACATAACTGACAGGTACATGCTATATTTTTTGTTGTATTAGTGTTATTATGGTGTATTAGTCTCCATTTGTTGACACATGCTTTTATGGCCAGGTGTATTAATGTTCACTGGCTGACCGGCACGTTATTCTGGTGTATTCGTGCTCATTGGCTGACTGGCACAAGCTATTTTGGTATATTAGTGCTCATTGGCTAACTGGCACATGGTATTCTGATGTATTAGTGTTCACTGGCTGACCGGCACGTTATTCTGGTGTATTCGTGCTCATTGGCTGACTGGCACAAGCTATTTTGGTATATTAGTGCTCATTGGCTAACTGGCACATGGTATTCTGGTGTATTCGTGCTCATTGGCTGACTTGCAACATGTTATTTTGGTGTATTAGCAGTGGCATATTTAGGTTTTGTGTTGCCCTAGACACTCAAAATTCTGCTGCCCCGCCCAACCCCAAAAAAGTTTTTAGGCCTTTTTTACCCTTAATATTTTTTTGGGTCAGTGTGTAAAATGATTTTTTTTTTCTTCTTCATAACAATTTAAAAGAAAATGGCTAGCAAAACACTTGCATACAGGTGGGTTGAATTGCATGCATCTCATACCATTTTCTCCCTTAGAGAAGGGAGAGAAAAGAAGGGGAGGGAAGAGGATGGAAAGAATGAAGGAAGGGAGAGATGGAAGAGAAAAGTGGGGAGGGAGAGGAGAAAAGTGAAGGAAAGAAGGGAACAAAGGAGGGAGTTGAGAGAAAGAAGGGAGTGAGGGAAAGAAATAAGGGAGGGAGGGAAAGAAGGGAGGGAGTATTGGAGGGAAAGAAATAAGGGAGTGAGTTGAGGGATGGAGGGAGGAAGGAAGGGAGATATGAAGGGAGGGAATGAATAATACACTTTGAAACAATCACTGCCCTTCACATGCAACAACATACAGTAATTACCATCATTCAAGTAATGAAACTTTTTAAGTGTCCATTTACTATTTACTTTGTGGGTTCATGAATGCAGAGAAAGTTATTAGTAGCTAACATACATTAGCAATGAGAGTTTATGAGTAGACATTATAAGCTGATCTAAGCAGTGCACAGATGCATCCAGTCTGTTAGTTACCAAGACCTGCAATAAGCACTGCGCTCGAGACCCACCACAGCTGACAAGAGGAGACAGCATATCGGCACAAAGTCTCCTCCAGTCGCATATCCCCGGGCAAGCTTCTAACCAAGAACGCTTCTACTACAAAAATGCCAGCGGCTCTAAATAAATCAACGGTTTAAAGGAGCACTACCTGTGAAGAGGACCTTAATCAGCGCATGTGCCTTGTCTTCTCTGTAAAAGCTTGCACTTTATTGCTCACTGTACTGTGTGCTGGCTTTTAAAGAGAGGATAGGACAGATGTGCTGCCCCTTCCAAATCCCTTCCCTAGGCACCGGCCTTGTTGGCCTAGGCCATAATACGCCCCTGTGTATTAGTGTTCACTGGCTGACCTGGCTGGTGTATTCGTGCTCATTGACTGACTTGCACATGCTATTTGGTGTATTAGTGCTAACTGGCTGACTGACACATGCTGCTTTGGTGAATTAGTGCTCATTGGCTGACTGGCACATGCTATTTTGGTATATTAGTGCTCATTGGCTAACTGTCACGTGGTATTCTGATGTATTAGTGTTCATTGGCTGACTGGTACACACTATTTTGGTGGATTAGTGCTCATTGGTGGATGCTCACTATTTTGGTGGATTAGTGCTCATTGGCTGATAAATGCTATTTTGGTGTATATTGGTGAATTTAGATGGCACCACAATCATGCATTTTCACCAATAAGCCAAATGATGATATTAATTAATTAAAAAAAATACAAAACCCTCACATAATCACAAGGTGCTAACTCCAAATGGATGGATCTTTATAGTCTACCAGTTGATTATTTTCTACCATCAAAAGTTCTTACAGATTTTAGCTTCTCCAAAACAAAGTGGTTACTGCAAAAGCTCATAGTATCTTTATTTAAATCTAATTTTGTATGCCTGTCATACAATCATGTATGTATTTAAAGCAAAGAGTAGCTTGAGAATAATATGCAAGTATATTTTTTAAAGTTGCATTAGTTATATAAACATTAAAAATATAACTTTTATCCATTATTGGTCTTAACAGTGAGAAATAAGATAACAATGACTGTTCAAATAGACAGATACAATAGGTATGTCTGTTCTGCATGCAAGCCAATCCTATTTTATTGGATTGTGGATTTAATTACCAGAAATAGTTGTTTCATATATAAAAATAGACTTAAAGGGACATTCAGGTTAAAAGGACACTGAACCCAAAAAAAATATTTTGTGATTCAGATAGAGCATGTAATGTTAAGCAACTTTCTAATTTACTCCTATTATCAATGTTTCTTTGTTCTCTTGCTATCTTTATATAAAAAAGAAGGCATCTAAGCTTTTTCTTGGTTCAGAACTCTGGAAAGCAGTTTTTGATTGGTAGAGGAATTTATTCACCAATCAGCAAGGACAACCTAGGTTGTTCACCAAAAATGGGCCGGCATCTAAACTTACATTCTTGCATTTCAAATAAAGATTCCAAGAGAATGAAGAAAATGTGATAATAGGAGTAAATTAGAAAGTTGCTTAAAATTCCATGCTCTATCTGAATCACAAAAGAAAAAAAATTGGATTCAGTGTCCCTTTAAATTACATTTTCATGATTCAGATACAGCAAGTAATTTTAAACAGCTTTCCAATTTACTTCCATTAAAAAAAATGTGCACAGTCTTTTATATTTACACTTTTTGAGCCACCAGATCCTACTGAGCATGTGCGAGAATTCACAGACTATACGTATATGCATTTGTGATTGGCTGATTGCTATCACATGGTACAAGGGGAGTGGAAATATACATAACTTTGAATTTTGTTATAAAAAAAATTTACTACTCAATTGAAGTTCAGACTAAGTGCTATTGCATTGTCTTGTTATCTTGCATTTGTTGATTATGCAAATCTAATGTGTTGACTGGTCCTTTAATGAAACAATTTGCTGTACGCTGTCCATTTAATGGTTGTATGACAGCCAGGTATAAGACATTAGTAGTGTCTAGCAGTAGCTGAGTAGATCTCTTTGAGAATGTATTCTACAATATTTAATTGGGTGTAGTTAATAACTGCAAAACCTTGGAGAGTTTGCTAGGATAAGACCTGGCTATCTGAGTTTACTCCAGTAACAAAGTCTCATTGATGTGCTGAATAAAGGGACATTAAACACTTTCAGATGGTAACATAAAATGATCAATTGTATATTTAAAAAAAAACCTCTACAATAAACTTTCATTATTTATTTTGTCCCCCTTTCCTGTAATTCCACTCAGGAACTGATAAGATCACAATTTCAGTTAGAAATGGAAGTGTAGAACGCTGTTATATTCCACACAGCCAGATTAGGTAATCTAAGTTACAACATGAAAGCTACCATTGTTTTATAAACACTAAAACTTTACACTTATTTTGTTAATATTTAAACAACTAATGAAACTTTTAAAAAAATACATCCACAGGTACTTGTTATTCTAATTTATTTCGTGTTTCATGTCCCTATATGGCCACTAGTGGGTGTAGTTTAGTTTGGCTACCGAAAGACTACTGTTAATGCACTTCTTATCACGCACCTGCTATATTAGTTTAATGCCAGGATGAAGACAAATCACACCTACAAAATGTATACAAGCTACAAAAAAAGTATATATTTAACTATCTAAAAGTAAAACTCCTCCCTTGTTATTGTAATATATATGTTTTCTACTTCTTAATTTGTTCCCAATGATCCAGTTTACTTGCTGGAGTGTTATTACATTGTTTACAAATAGCTCCTTTGTCTTTATATTGGTATTTGAAAAAGCTGACTTGGCTTGTGATACCCTTACCTATACTGAAAGTTTCCAGATATGAAACCCAAAATTATTCTTTCATGATTTATGTAGAACATACAATTTTAAACAACTTCTATTATCAAATTTGCTTCATTCTCAATGTATCATTTGTTGAAGGAGCAGCAATGCACCACTGGTTGCTGACTGCACACGTGAGCCAATAACAATTGGTTTATATATATGCAGCCACCAATCAGCAGCTAGAACCTATGTTCTTTGCTGCTCCTGAGCTTACCTAGATAAACCTTTCTGCAAAGGATAGCAAGAGAAGGAAACAAATTAAATACTATAAGTAAATTGAAAAGTTGTTTAAAATTGTATGCTCTGTCTAAATCATGAATGTCTAATTATGACTTTAATGTCCCTTTAAGTGATAAGATAAAGATGTCTGATCTGCAAGCTTAGTCTATTTTGATGGGTTGTGGTTTCAAAGAGCAAATCAAGTTATTTAAATCTAAAAAAAAATTATAAAGGAGCAATTTCTCAATATCAGTCATTGGGTACACATTAAGTCATTGGAAACACATTAAGGGGAAAGCAGTTTTACAGCACATTGTCCCTTTAACGTCCATGAACATATGTCTATGGGTGTTAATGCCTGTTTTACTATTTAGAATGGGCATACAATGACTTTTTGTACCATTATTCCCCCCTCACCCCATCCAAATAAAAAGTATGCTGTTTCTTTAATTTCATGATAATAATTTAACATTACCAAAGATTCCCTGTACACACAGAGGTACTGTATATCTGTACTGGTGAAATAAAGAAATATCCCCATATACAGTTAATTACCTTTATTGGTGTAAATAAAACACATTACATACATTTTCAACTACAAATTGCAGCAACAAATTTAACAATATAAATAGTTATTCTTTTCAAAAAGTTGAGCTAAAAGCCCAAAATAAAATCCTCAAAGGTCCTTTATGGTAGTAGCTTTTAGATACAGTAGTTCATCATCATTAAAATATTTTACCAGCAGGTAACAAAAAAACTAATTAAAATAAACCTGTATATGGTATAAAATATAAAGAAATCGGGATTTTTCCTCCCAATGCCACATCGTATATAGTCTAATTTACAACTTAGATCATTCCAGAGCATGAATATTAGTACCAAGGTTGCCATCCCAGTCGGTTCCAGAATCTGGGGATGGATCACTGACACCAGAATCTGAGATAGGGGAGTAATGTGTGTAGAGCTTACCCTGACCTGAGGTCTTCTTTCTAATAAAGACATTCATATCCCCATGGCTGCATGGATTTGAAGAGACAGGGATTGGAGGAATGACCTCATTCATCTCTGGTCTTATGGTCCTGTTGGGTGGGAAATTGTCATAGTCCACTTTGAAGGTACAAGGTACAGCCTGTATGGACATTTGAGAGTTTCTTCTGCTCAGGTCAATCACCTCCTCCTTAAAGCTGTTAATTGTTGCTCTATGTCTGTAAATGTTGTGGTTCCCCATGTGGCCTGTGTATGGCATATTTTGAAGAACTGGGCTATATCCCGACTGTCGTATGGGGGTCCTTTGACTGATGGACTCATTACAAGAAACAGAGTCAGGAGAATCATGATATATATCCTGACTCATTTGTGGCTTGAAGCGATGCTGGGGTGTAGATATTTGTTGGTGTTGAGAAACACCTCCTGAGAAATTAGGTCCTGGAGAAGATGAGAACAAGTATTTGTTGGGACATGGGACATTGTAATTTTGTTCTCCAAACACAACTCGCTTTGTAGACTTGTTGCTCCTTCTTCTGGCTTTCGCTCTCCTGTTCTGGAACCAGACCTACAATCCAAGGAAACTTAGTGAGTAACCTGAGACAAGACCATATGATGGCAAAGGAAATGGTTATAAAAAACATATCCCAAACTTATAATAATCCCTTTACACACAATGATACAAAGTACAATTAACTAAAACATAACTATAGAAGAAAGTCAGGCAATAGTTATGTACAATCTCACAAATGCCTAACTTGCTTGTTTGAATTAAATTTTGTGATGTTTCATTCAATTTATTAGCACATTTTAGAATACTAAATTCAACAAAGATAACTTTTATAAGAGCATGATATTTTTCAACACATTTAAAATGTATTTCTGGTCAGGGTATAGGTCGGATGGGTTGGTCAGGGTATACAGAGGTAGGATGGGTTGGTCAGAGAAGAGGTCGGATGGGCTGGTCAGGGTATACAGAGGTAGGATGGGCTGGTCAGGGTATACAGAGGTAGGATATGCTGGTCAGGGTATACAGAGGTGGATGGGCTGGTCAGGGTATACAGAGGTGGATGGGTTGGTCAGTAAATAATACACTGTGTGTAACAAGGTCCTGTGATCACCTACCTGTATCCGTGACTCGGGCAAGTGGATCTGTCTAGCCAGGGTCTCCCGGTGGTGGATGTCCGGGTACATGTTGCTTTGGAAGAACATCTCTAGGGCATCCAGCTGGGCCTGACTGTAGACTGTCCTCTTCCTGCGGTGGGACAGTGGCTCTGGGGCAGAGCTGGAGGTGATAGTAAACTGCTGGTCTTTGGGGACATCGGCATGAGCTGTTTGTAGGGAGCTGAGGTCATTGCCAGTCTCAGGCTTGATGTTCTCTGCAGAGAGAGAAAAAATAATTTAAACATTAGGAGAAATACAGAAGTTAACAACTCAAATCCATTCATATAAATCTGTCATAAGTATATATTTATATAATTGTGTAACGTAGTGAGTGTTTAAACACGGCTGCAAATACTAATATGTGGATTATGCTACATCTACTAAGACTAAAATAGGTATAAATAAACGCTACTGAAAATACCAGAGCAAACTTTGAGCTAATGAATTTTAGAACAAATGTAAAAAATGGTTCCTCAAAGGTAAATCTATTGGTGCTTTATACATGAACTTACCTTTCAGGGGCACCTCCTTGCGCTGTATTGGGGGTACAGTAATTACGGGTGGAGATCTTGCAGCATTAATTCCCATCTGACTAGAATTGGAGGAAAACCGAGAGTGGTAAAAATTGCCAATGTCTTCTGTGTAACCATCCATCCTACCGACTCAAGAACTGCAAAGCCTCTGACTCCCAATGCTGGAGCTTCCAATGATTGGAACTTCCTATGTGGTCTGTGCTTCTCAGAGGTGTGATGCTAAATGAAGTTTATCTTCTGTGTTTTATTGTCTTTTGGAGGCCTGGTCAGGAAACCATCAAAGTACTTAGGTGTGAAAGTTCCTACAAGGTGTAAAGGTGAACCCTGGCGGAGCTGATGCTCTGTAGACACTAATTGTATGAGAGGGGAGAAGATAAGGAGACCAGGACCAGTCTATAATTTCCTGTAACAGAACCAGACAATACCTGAATCCACATTACAGCAGACGTATGTCTGTCTGTCTCATTAAATCCGAGGTAATCTCATTGATACACATAGAAATGAAAAATGATTAAAGGAATTTCAGTGTGGTGAACCTTCAAAATTAGAAAATATAATGTATAATATAATAAACATGACTTCTTGTTAGTCCAAATAAGCTCACGTTTTATAACTGAGGCGAGACAGCTGTTCTGGAACTGTTTTCATAGAAGCACCAGGCAAAATAATTGCATATTATGTAATCAAATCATTAAATAAATGAAGACAAGTTTCTCCTTTGTAACATAGTAAGTAGATCGAATCTTTTGGCATTTACAAACAAAACATATTGCAATATGTGTGTGTGTGTATATATATATATATATACAATTAATGAATTAATATAAAACAATATCCACTTCAATTATATTTACAATGATACGTATGAATATTCTCTTTCTGTGGGTCCTGAACTATATATATATATAAATACAAAAATCACTGTTTACTTATAAAGGTAAATGTTACAAATAACATTAAATGTTGATCAACAGACATTATAATATTGTTAATACTATTGACTAAGAATACTTAAATGTGATACTACATATAATACAAGGGATATTTTCAGGCATTTCTGAACAATACAGCATTAAGATAAAGCAATAACACAAATCATCTCAAATAATATGCGGACATCCTTGTTTTCTATTCATATATTTCTTACATTATGAGAACATATTTCTTAACAAATTAACTTTACATTTTTTTTTGTTAAGTACATTCTATAGTTTAATATAGAATTGAACAATATAAAACTATATAGACAAATACATGTTAAATGGACTATATATAGGATATTATTATTTTATACCATGTGAGTTATTAGTTTAGCTAACATATAATGTTAAATATTCATTGTGTGAAATAAACTCCTTAAAGGGACAGTGAAACCTTGTAATTAAAGGGACCTTAAACCCAAAAATTTTCTTTCATGATTCAAACAGATCATACAATTTTTTAAAAAACATTCCAGTAATTTATGTTATCAAATATAAAATACCCCTAAACATGCAATAGTTTACTGTATCAGAGCAATAACAGGCAATGTTTATTGTAATGAAATATAGTTGTGCATAGACATCTTTCATCTCTTTGTCTTCCTGTGACTACTGAACAAATATTAAAGCTTATAATTAAGACCAGGAAAACCC
Source organism: Bombina bombina (assembly GCF_027579735.1). Classification (NCBI taxonomy): domain Eukaryota; kingdom Metazoa; phylum Chordata; class Amphibia; order Anura; family Bombinatoridae; genus Bombina; species Bombina bombina. The sequence goes on from NC_069502.1 coordinate 1,160,251,534, forward strand.
AAATGGTCTAAAAAATATCTAGGACTGGTGCCAGATCAGAACTGAAATGCACATGAGTGTGTTTCAGTTTTGAATGTTGCAATAGAAATGTATTAACAAAAATGCTACTAGAATAAAGTAACCACTGTTTTAGTGACATTTTTTACTGTGTTTACAAGCATATGTACATATGCCATAATACACATACATTCAAACACTGCATTCACAGTGATCAGTTATTGCATTTGTATCATTGACCAATAGATGACACCACCAGCTCTCTAAGCTGGTGCAGTGTTTGAATGAGGGGCGATGAGCCATATGTACATATGCTCTGTCCACAAATTGAAAGGTCTTGTGAGGAACAGTAATGCATTTTACTAGAAACCTTTTTTTAGCTAAAATGTGTAATACAAAACTGCTTCTTTTAAAATCTATGTATGTGCATTTTAGTTTTGAGAGAGAGAGAGACAGAGAGAGAGAGTGAGTGAGAATGAGTGAGAGAGTGTGAGAGACAGAGAGAGAGAGAGAGAGAGAGTAAGAGAGAGGGATAGAGAAAGACAGAAAGAGAGAGAGAGACAGAGAGAGTGAGAGAGACAGTGAGAGAGACAGAGAGAGGCAGGGAGAGTGAGAGAGACAGAGAGAGAGAGGTAGAGACAGAGAGAGTGAGAGAGACAGAGAGAGTGAGAGAGACAGAGAGAGTGAGAGAGACAGAGAGTGATAGAGAAAGAGAGAGTAAGAGTGAGTGGTAGAGAAAGGCAGAGAGCCATATGGAGAGAGAGCCAGAGAGAGAGAGAGGGAGGGAGAGACAGAGAGAGTGAGAGAGACAGAGAGAGAGGGAGTGACAGAGAGACAGAGAAAGTAAGAGAGACAGAGAAACAGAGAGAGACAGACAGATAGACAGAGATAGTGAGAGAGAGCCAGAGAGAGAGTCAGAGAAAGAAAAACAGAGAGAGAGAGAGTGAGAGAGACAGAGAGAGTGAGAAACACAGAGAGAGAGAGAGATCGAGAGAGACAGAGAGACCAGAGAATAGAGAGAAAGAGAGACAGAGATACAGAGAGAGACAGTGAGAAAGAGAAAAAAACAGAGAGATAGAGAGAGTGAGAGAGACAGAGAGAGAGGGAGTGACAGAGAGACAGAGAAAGTAAGAGAGACAGAGAAACAGAGAGAGACAGACAGATAGACAGAGATAGTGAGAGAGAGCCAGAGAGAGAGTCAGAGAAAGAAAAACAGAGAGAGAGAGAGTGAGAGAGACAGAGAGAGTGAGAAACACACAGAGAGAGAGAGAGAGCGAGAGAGACAGAGAGACCAGAGAATAGAGAGAAAGAGAGACAGAGATACAGAGAGAGACAGTGAGAAAGAGAAAAAAACAGAGAGATAGAGAGAGTGAGAGAGACAGAGATAGAGAAGTAGGATATGTCCAAAAGAGGTGATCAGGGAGGAAGAGATTCATACAACATAGAAAGAGAATCCAGTTCAGTAAATTTACCATGAAAATATGTCATATTCACCATAACTTTCACAGATTAACACTATAAAGTGATATCACTATAACAAAAAGAGGTTTGTTTTGTTTTATCTTATTTTTTTAACTTTATTTAAAAAACAGACAATATATAAGCTCTTACGACCATCATATCAAAAAACGTTAAATGAAAAACCAAACAAAAAACATTTAAACCTCTTTTGTTTTATTTGAAAATAATAATAATAATAATAATAATAATAATAATGACCTTACTATATAAACTTTGAGGAATAGGGTGATAATTTATATAGCTGATGAATTGGAATATGTCATATATAATTCACATCTATTAATACATCTTTTATACCTTTCCTTTTTACTTGCTAATGCATCATAGTATTGAATAAATAAATGTTGCCAAAATGTTTGAACTAAACTATTAATAGAAGCTGTTTTTTTAGATATCCATTGATGTAAAATACATTTTCTTGCTAGCAGTAAACCTGCTACACAAAATATCTAACCTTATTCATATCCTCTTCCATTCTAAGGAGATGAAATGTCAAATATGTATAGAGGTTTTTACTTTTAAATTTTTTGCAAGTCAGAATTTAAAGGCATATGAAACCCATTTTTTTCGTTCATAATTCAGATAGAGCATGCAATTAACTTATTAACTGTAATTTATTCCGTTATCAATTTTTCTTTGTTCTCCTGGTTTCTTTATTGGAAAAAGCAGGAATGTAAGCTTAGGAACCAGACCATTTTTTTTGTTCAGCACCTGGCTAGCGCTTGCTAATTGGTGGGTACAATTAGCCACCAATAAGCAAGCACTACCCAGGTGCTGAGCCAAAAATGGGCTGGCTCCTATGCTTACATTCCTCCTTTTTAAATAAATATACCAAGAGAACAAAGAAAAATTGATAATGGGAGTAAATTAGAAAGTTGCTTAAAATGTCATGCTCTATCTGAATCATGACATAAAAAATTGGGTTTGCTATCCCTTTAACCTTTCACCAAAATTGCTTAAAGATATATGGCACCCAAATTTTTTCTTTCAATATTCAGATAGTGCATGTAATTTTAAACATCATTCTAATACACTTCTATTATCAATTTTCTTTGATCTCTTGGTATTATTTGTTGAAAAGCAAGAACATAAGCTTAGGAGTCTGCACCATTTCTGGAGCACTATATTGCAACAGTTTTGAAAGAATGTTATCCATTTGTAAGAACACTAGAGGGCAGTGCTATTTCTTGCAATGTAGTGTGCCAGATGCCTACCTAGGTATCTCTTCAATACAGAATATCATGGGAATTAATCAAATTTTATAATAAAAGTAAATTATAATTTTTTTTAAAAACTGTATGCTCTGTCTGAAACACAAAATAACATTTTGGGGTTTCATATCCCTTTAATCAAGACACACTCACAGAATAAGTGGAACATACTGGGGTTTTCTAATTGACATTTAATACATTTAATCTGGAAGTGGGGATTCTATTTTCTTACTCTATTAGGAGTTATATAGTCCCTATGCACAAGTATAAACCGTTTTAATATTGTTTCAAGTATGTGAAGGAGATGCATACAAAACAAATTAATGCAAACTTGATGTCAAAATTGTATGTTGAATTGCTTTTAAATTGGAAATTACATAGTTTTGCAAAAATCAAATTTTAAGAAAATAGTAGAAATAAAATTAAACTGTGCATGCCAAAAATGCTGTGAAATTCATACAAATATGAAATTCAAACTGTATTGTTTTCTTTACTCTAAATTGAAATGCTAGTTGGCTGATATGGGGCATTTCATGGGTGTAGCTGAACGTTCTCTGTGTGGTCTTGGGCATTCACTGAATCTTTTAACCCCTGTAAGTCTCACTGTTTTATCTTGCAAACTGAAGTGAGGGAGGGAGGAAAGGAAGGAAAGAAGGGAGGGAGGAAGGGAGGAAGGTAGGAAGGAAGAGAGGGAGGGAGGAAGGAGGGAACGGGAGGAAGGAAAGGAAGGAAGTAAGTGAGGAAGGAAGGAAGGAAGGAAGGAGAAGGAAGAAATGAGAAGAAGGAAAGAATGAAGGAAGGAAGAGGGAAGGAGGGAGGGAAGAAGGAAGGAAATATGTAAAATAGAGAGAAGAGCATAAGGTGAACAATAATTCCATCTCTAGTCCACAATAGTATTAAAGGACCACTCAATGCAGTACAATTGCATAATTAACAAGTGCATAATAAAAAGACAAGGCAATAACACCTACTCTGAATTTCAAATAAGCAGCAGATTATTTCCTTTACAAATTAGTTTTTTCCCCCATTTTCCACCCCCTGTATCATGTGACTGACATCAGCCAATCACATGATACATGATCAGTATTTGTATACCCTGTGAGCTTGTGCACATGCGCATTAGGATCTTCCCCAGACAGTGTATATATTGAAAGACTGTGCAAAGTTTGCTAATAGAAGTAAATTGGAAAGTGTCTTAAAAATGTCTGCTCTTTCTGAGTCATAAAAGTTTATTTTGACTTGAGTGTCCCTTTAAACAAATATACAAGGAAGGAAAATAAATAATGAAAGTATGTTGCAAAGTTTTATTTTTCTGTACCCTTAGGCCAACTATGCTTGTTTAGCTGTGTGGTGTTTGCCTTTAACTTGGTGAGTTTATTTTTTAGAAGGGTGCTGTAATGCATATATTGTATTGTTGAATATGTCATACAAATTCATAACTGATGGAAATGGAGAAGTAAACATATATTTGGAGGCATCATCATATTGTTAGTGAATTGAGGTCACCCCAGTGTTGCTAATGTATGACATCTTAGTCTATGAGGTCATATGGCATTTAAGTGACTGTCTGTATGCACATTTTGGTAAACTATAATTCTGCCTGTATTGACATTGCTGATCAGACTAATGGAATTTTATAAAACCTTATTGAGTTCATAGCTGAATTCACGTTATTTTGAATTTACTGCACTTATATTACACTAATAAAGTTATGTGGATGCCACCAATGTTTAAACTAATACAGGGTGTTGCCAGACTGCCAGAAATACATCAGTGGGATAGTGAGAATTACTGCACTTTTTCACACTGTCTCAGGGTAACAAAAAGATTTCCTTTCATAGTTAAAAAGAAAAAAAGCTCATGCAAATGTCAGTATAAATAGAAAAGCGACTTCCGTTGGGGGAGGAGTTTTGCAGTGTACCTGCATGCAGGTGTTGTGAGAGGACGCCCTACTATCAGCTCCCCGCTCTCAGCCACTTACCTGGGAAAAGCTCGCCGAGGTTTCTGAGCGTGGCACTCTGCAGGGTTTCAACCTGCTCGAGAGCTCGAAGTCTACTCTAGCCGTCATGGCTACGATTGAACCGCAATACAAATCTTAAACTTTCCCTACAAGCCACTATTACTAAGAGGGAGTTACCGACCGGTGTTGAAGTAAGTGAGGAAAGGAGCTATCTTGAACGGCTAAGGTCTGCAGCGGCTGGATAAGGTCTCCCAAAAGTCCCGGTGTATGGTGCACAAGCACAACAAGACTCCCTGAGAAGGTGAAGTGGACCGGTGGTACCAGGGTATATTTTCAGATATCGCCCGGGGGAATCCGGAGACAAGCCGCGTTCACCTGTATTTACAGCCGCACCATCCAGAGCCGGCAAAGAGTGCTGTAGTGGAGAACGAAGATTCACATCTATGTCAGGTTGGGTGTCGAAGTAAACCAGGAAAGGTGCCGTCCTGAACGGCCGTGGTCTGCAGCGACTAGATAAGGTCTCCCAACAGTCCCGGTGTCTGATGCACGAGTACAATAAGACTCCTTGAGAAGGTGAAGTGGACTTGTCAGACCCGGGTACACCCATAGACATCGCCTGGGGGAATTTGGAGACAAGCTATTGGAAAAGACCGGGAGCACTGTGGTCACCTGGATATACAGCCGCACCACTCAGAACCAGCAAAGAGCGATGTAGCGGAGAGCGAAGATTTACATCTATATCAGGTCAGACTCCCTCACGGGCTTTTTATATTTGCATAAGAGGTTTGCATGTTGTTATCTTCTGGCGTTATCTAAGCCCGTTGCTGATTAAAGCATCTCTGCTATATTAGAGACTTTATGCTAAAAGAAAAGGCTCAGCAGTTCTACAAGAGAGCATTATTATTTAAGGGTACAGTGAGAAGTTGCTGATCCCTGGCTTGACGAGACGGCTCTCTGGCTACACATTGTCATTTTGTTACTTGAGCAGAACTTGCCGAGTCGCCCCTGTTCTGTAATATCATTTGCGATTTGGAGACTTGTCTTAAGGAGGTACTGGGCAATTCATCTCATCTTCAACAAGACTTTTTCCAGCTTATCAAGTTTTGGGGAACATTTGTGTATATTAAGAAAGCTCAGTTGTAAATTGATTACACTAACTTTTTCCACCAGTGGTCACTATACAACAGAAGGTCATTGAACTGGGGGCAGAACTAGACGCTGTAATAGTCGCTGAGTGTGTGAACCCCCTTAATTCTGTTATCTGTGGTCTGTTAGCCCTATGACTGGATAAAGAAAAGATCCAAGGAAACAACTTTAGAGGCTGAGGCTATTTCCAAGGGGTTTATGGACAAATCAGTCTGAATAAGATGAATCGCCAGGGACAAGAAGTGTTTTTTCTCTCTGAGGCTGTGGATTTAGAGTTTATTGAAATGTCACATTACATATATTTTTCTCTAAAATGTTGCAATGCCAAGTTAGAGATCTAACACTTGGGTTTAGAAATTTATGTTTTACCAGACTAAGGGTTATATATTAGCTGGAGGAGGTTGATGTGATTCTATCATTATTATTTTCAGTTATTCTAGTGTACATCTAACAATAGACCCAATATTAACTGAAGATATAAAGAGATAAATAAGAATATTAGTTAGTCAAGGGGTAAAAAACCTCTCCAAGTAAAAGTGTTAAGCAACAGTCGTCTCCTATTAAACAAATCTAATTAAATATTTTTCTAATAAGAATCCCTTTAAAAACGATAAGAAAGGTTCTAACTGGGTTAAAGTGTAACGACTGAAACATTTGGTTTTTGTGAGTTGTGGCTGCCATGTCATTTGAGTTTTGGGCTACACTATATTTGTTACAAGTTGTTTATTTGCAGTTTTTTTCCTTTTTGGCTTGATGATTGCTTTCTTTCTGCTGATTATGTTATAGGCTGGCTTTTTCCTAGTAAATTAAAACAGTTTTTCCTCTTATACACGCTAGCACGTCGTACACCTTAGCACACACTAAAACAAATTCAATATTATTTGTTATACAATTTTTTCTATTTTTTTACACAAATGTGCAATATCTTGTTCTTTTCTAAAAAAGACATAAACTAGTCTTCTATAAGTAATATAAAACAACTTTGGTTCTACATATCCAAGCACTTCACTATATACTAAATTCACTTAATTTTTCATGTTAAGGATTCTCACTGTCTGTTTATAGTGGTTTTTCTTCTTTTCACTGTTTTGAGAGTGTTTCACACTTTTTTATATTCTTCCTTTTTTTTTCTCTTATTATCAATGGAAAAATTTATCACGCAAACAAGTTCTAATTCCCCGAAAATGCCAGCAAAATCGAAAGATAAAAAAACCAAGTCAGCCGACATTAGTCCAGATATGGTATCAGACATAAGTCATTCAGTTATAGATACTCAGGCCTTAATTGGTCAACTATCAGCCATTTTCTCACCCCAGTTTGACTCCATTAAGAAAGAGTTAGAAGTAATCTCTTCTGATATTGTAACACTCACTTCAGAAGTTAAACAGTTCTCTATTAGGTTAGTGGAGGCTGAGGAAAGGCTCTCCGTAGTAGAGGATCAGACTAACATACACCAAGGAATCTTAAAAAAACATGAAGATAAATTAAATAATATGCAATTGCGCCTGGAGGATCTGGAAGATCGCTCCAGGCGCAATAACATTAGAATTATTGGCCTTCCGGAGCTTCCGGAGTTTGAGGATCTTATGACATTCACTTCAATGACCTTGCCACAGGCTCTGGGTATGCCAGCACATTTGCTACCTTTGGTTGTTGAAAGGGCGCATAGAACTGGCCCCAGAAGAAATATGGATAGTGGGGCAGTCAGACCAAGAATGATCATTTTCAGACTCTTGAAATTCCAAAATAAAATAGAATTACTGAACCTTTTTAAGAAAAAGAAAAATGAGCCGGTGATATTCGGGAACAACAAGATTTTGTTGTTTCAGGATTTCTCCAGCGAAACCTCTGCTAGGAGGAAGACAATGGCGCCATTCTGCACTCAATTGATAAACAAGGGAATTAATGCATGGCTGATGTACCCGGCCAGAGTTGTAATAGATGATAAAGGCAGTAGACGAGTATTCAATGAAGTAACAGAGATTACTGAATTCTTAAAATCGGTGGGATAGTAATGAGAAATATATAGATTGTATTAGAAGTGGTTGATCATCCAGGTCGATGTATAGAATTAGGATTCCTAATTGGTCTGATTTTGTTTGGTTTAGTTGTTTTATGAGGTTCGTTTCTTTTTTTTTTTTTTTTTTTTTCTCCCACTCCTCTTTCCCTGTGTATTTGCTTGAGATGGAATAAGGGAAGATGGCTGATATTAAATAAGAATGACAGGGAATGTTAGGATGTTGTCCTGGAATGTGGGGGGGGGTATCATCCCCAGTAAAACGTAAACTAGTGATTAAAACCCTAGGTAAAAAACAGCCGGATGTGGTTTGTCTTCAAGAGACCCATTTAAATGAAACAGAAGCAGCTAAATTCAAGACCAAATGGGTGGGAGAAGTAATATCTACTAGAAGTTCAATAAAAAAATGCGGATTAGTTATACTATTACATAAAAAGCTAGATTATAAAATAATTAAGACTGAGATCGATAGTCAAGCAAGATATATTCTACTTCAAATAGTAATTAATGACATCAAGTTTGTAATCTGCAACATATATGCGCCAAATAGACTATCAGTGAAATTTTGGGAAAAAATTCAAAATAAGGTATTTCCTTACAAAAATCAAAATTTAGTAATTTGCGGAGACTTTAATATGACGTTAAATCCAGCTTTAGATCGGTTCTCGCAAAGAAATATAGTTAGTAATAGATACAGTGCAAAGTATTTTAAGAAATTCTGTAATAAATTAAAACTGACAGACATATGGCGGATCCAAAACCCTGATAGTCTTAGGTACACATGTGAATCTCGAGCACATAGAACATTTTCCAGGATTGACCTATTCCTGATCTCCGAGCCACTGTCCATTCGGCAAGTCAAGCCCGATATTGGAGAGGTCCTGATATCGGACCATGCTATAATATCTTTAACAGTTTTTCTTTCGAATAAATGTAATTCTCAGAATATGGTATTTTCCTTTCCCCGTTTTCTATGCTCTGAACCTAGATTCTGTGCATGGCTACTAGTAAAATGGCAGGAATACGCGGCGAATAATGCAGAATATAGAAATAAAATTGAAACTTTTTGGGAAGCGGCTAAAGCCGTGCTGAGAGGGGAGATTGTTGCTTATCTAAATGTTCGGTCAAAAAAGATTAAAGCCAGGGAAGTTATGTTGGCAACAAGTGTACAGGAGATGTATATTCGGGTACAACGGGATCCCTCACATCAAAATTGGGACAATTATGTTGTTACTAGGAAAGAACGCGATCTTTTCCTAAAACAAAAACTGCTAGTTGAGGAAATTAGATTAAATCGTCTCTATAGGGGATTCCATGGTAGGTCAGCTAAATTTCTAGCTAGTCTCACTAAATGTAGAAAGAAGAAAAATTTCATATCCGTCATTAAAGATAATGAGAATAGATATTTTGAAACTGAGAAAATTTGCAAAAGTCTGGCTTCGTACTACCAGAGGTTATATTCCTCAGTAGAGATAGACATGGATAGGCAAGAGAGATTCTGGGCTAAAATAGTGACTCCACAAATTTCAGCTGAGGATTTGATGGCATTAAATGAACCTATAACTAAAGAAGAAATTGACAAAGCTATTGATAAACTGAAAGGCAATAAAGCAGCTGGCCCAGATGGATTTCCATCTGAATTCTATAAGTGTTTAAAGGAAGAGTTAGTACCAGTATTAGAATTGCTTTATAATAAATATTATACAGAAAGCATGCCGATTTCTGCTTATTTTACAATGGCTAATATCTCCCTTATATTAAAGAAAGATAAAGATGCAGAGGACCCGGCATCTTATAGACCAATATCGGTCTTAAATACCGATTATAAGATTCTAACAGCTATTTTAGCCAATAGATTTTCTCAGTGTTTACAGAAACTCATTCATCCGGACCAAACGGGGTTCATGACCAACAGAAATTCAACCAAGAATATACGTAAACTAACAACTTTCCTAGACTATGCTTGGAATCAGGAGCAGCCAAATAGAAGACATGATATGGCAGTCTTAACACTAGACGCAGTTAAAGCTTTTGACTCCATAGTATGGGAACATCTATTTACATCACTAGGAAAATTCGGCATTAAAGGGAATTTTATAAAATGCATTCATAGAATATATTCTAATCCTATATCTCATCTAGTGGTAAATGGTACTATCTCTTCCAAAATCTTCATGCAGCGGGGTACACGACAAGGATGTCCCCTATCTCCGCTACTGTTTAATGTGGCACTAGAACCACTTGCAATTCAAGTGAGAAAGTACCTTGCTGGAATCCCCTTGGGTACTTCTTGCTTGAATATATTATTATATGCAGATGATATCTTACTTTTTTTAAAGAATTTACAGCATTCCATTCCAATTTTGATCCAACTTTTGGAAGAGTTTAGCTCGTTCTCAGGTTATAAGGTTAATACCGGGAAAAGTGAACTGATGATTGTCGGCAAATCTCCTTTAAGCTTATCTATTAATACTTTTAAAGAGGTAGAATCCATTAAATATTTAGGGCTTGTATTACACAAAAATCCTAAATATTGGTATACTGATAACTATATCTCGTTATTTCAAAACATTAAAGTGGATTTACAATTGTGGATTTCTTTCCCACTGTCTTTAATGGCGCGGGTCAATCTAGTTAAAACTATTATTCTCCCCCGGCTGCTGTATCCTTTACAGAATTTGCCGATATACTTACGTAATATTGATTTAAGGAAATTGTGTGCCCACTTTTCAAAATTCATATGGGGGAATAAAAAACCTCGTATTTCCTTAGCAAGACTCTCACAAAAATCAGGCGCTGCTGGGTTATCATTTCCTGACATCAGATTGTATAATATTGCCTCATTATTGAAAATTGCAATTGATTGGCTGGCAAAGACAAATATCTATGCCACATATGTAGAAGAATCTTTCTTGATCCATCCTTTCGCATTGGCAGCTATAATCCATTGTCAACCTAAACAGCTTCCTTCTAATGTCTCCATAATGATTACATTTAAAAATATAGTTCTTGCATGGCATAAATTTTGTAAAATAATGGAGATAGATCCTTCCCTTTCAGATTTTCTCCCTATTCAGGATAACCCTCTCTTTTTACCAGGAATTAGCCAGAAGGTTTTTAAGCTATGGGCAGAAAAAGGATTAAACCGGGTCTGCCAATTATTTGGCCCGGACGAGTTAGTACTTCAAGGGGAAACCTTGTTTGCCGCATTTAATTTGCCCAGATCCGATTTATTTGCATTTTTTCAAATCAGACACTTTATCTCTGCTCAAAAATGGAAGTTACCTCTGTCTATTGCATGGTCTGAGGTCAGGACTCTCTTACAAAGATTTACTGCTGGTATAACATCAATTTCTCTGATATATGATATAATGTTATCTAAACAATCTCAAGTCATAATGGGTAAGATCTGTAACTTTTGGTTACCGTTTATCCCAGATATAGATCAGGATAAAATTTGCCTGAGTTTTAATAACTTAGATAAGTGCTTAATACCTTCAAATTGGAAGGAATCACATATGAAATTCATAAATGATTTTTACCAATATCCAGCGAAAATTGCCAAATACTATCGGGGTGGATCCGCTGAGTGTCCAAGATGTCACTACCAAGATGCTGATCTGTTTCATATGTTCTGGGCTTGCCCCAAGATAAGACAACTATGGCAAAAAATCACATACTGGTTTAATAAAGTCCATAATTCATCTACCTCCCTCACATTCCGGGATATTGTCTTATTATTTAATACCTCTAACAGTCAAGGGTGTTGTTGGACATACCCCTTAAATATTATAATATTAATTGTAAGACTCTGTATATTAAAAAGCTGGAAAGCCAGAAGAGCGCCCTCGCTCTCTACAATTACCCAAATGCTACAGGAACAAATCCTTTTTGAATCTTACCATCTTCAGTCTTTGTCTGAAAATAGAATTAAGAAATTCTTATATGCTTGGTACTCCATCATTAAGACATATCCTCTAATTATTCAAAAACAGATATTAGCACCCTTTCTTTCTTCACTTAGTTTCATTGAGATGGTTATATTGGAATTGTTTCCATATACCTGGATTAGAAATCCAACCGAGGTATAAGTATAGAGAGTAATAAGATCCACTCAAGAAAATACCATATTATAATTCATCTTTCCCCCCCCCTTCCTTTTTTTTTTTTTTTTTTTTTTTGTTGTTTTGTTTTTTTTTGTTTTGTTTGTTTATTTGTTTGTTTATTTTGTCTTTTTTCCCCTTTCTTTTGTAAGCTAGGGGAAAAAAAAAAAAAAAAGGAAAAAGCCGACAAATAACTGTTATATGTTTTTGTAGACTCAGGTGTCGAGTATCTTTTAATTTGTTCAAGATTATAAAATTATGTAAATGACAATACGACAAGATTCTGCTTATATTGTACGGTATAGTTTTTTTTCTCTATTGTTGTATTATTAATTACTGTTTCTTGTTACATTGAATGATTCGGCAAATAATAAAGAAAAAAGGAAAAAAAAAAAAAAAATAGAAAAGCATCTCGGTGGGGCTTACATAACTGTGAAAAGTTTGTCACAGGTTTTATGTTTTCTACAAAAAAGCACTTTATAGTAGCCATTTTTTGGGAGGAGTTAAAAAAAAGTGTGAAATACTTTTCATGGGTAATAAGTATTTAAAGAGATTGCACAAAGCCTATTATTAATCCTAACACAGATTAATGGTCTAAAGGTGTTCTAGTTCTTATTCTGTCCACTTAATGCAACAAAAAATGGATGTGTTCAATTTTTTAAATTTGAAGTTTATGGGTAAATAATGATCTCCAATTACAGTGAGTGTTAAGCTATATATATTATGACTTGAAGTGTTTTAGTTATTATTATTTTATACCAGTGTGCAAGCAATGCATGGCAAACATATCTGCATACATTTAAAATTGTACTTTTTGTATTATTTTGCAGTTAATATCATGAACATAATTTTATCTCAATAGTTCTGGCTATTTAGGGAAAGATTTAAATGAGCTCCTGCACTGGTCAAGCAATCACTGAATAGAATGTTGTAGGGTCATAGTTCCTGAGGGCTGCACTACAGTCCCTCTGTGGCAATGGAAATACACAATTTTCAGAGTTACATGACCAGAAAAGTGAGTGACAATTGAAGTAAACTGAAGTACACAAATAATTAAATATTGAGTGTAATACCCTTTCAACCACTTGGTTGCTAAAGAGGGTTTACAAATATGTGGCTCTATGGCTGTGAGTGAGTAAATATAATGTAAAAGTCAATTTTAATTTACAGAGCTTAAACACTATGGGCCAGATTACAAGTGGAGCGCTAAATAACAATTTCTTGAAAGTGATATTAGCGCTCCACTTAGTAATACCAGTGAACGCTAATGTGCGCTGGTATTACTAGTTGAAAGCAATGCGAATGTGAGCTGGTGTTCGCATTGCTGGGAAGCAATGAGCTCATGAGAGCGTGCTTTTTTATAGGCTCTAATGGGAGCCTCATTCTGATGTCGTTACACATGGCATGAGAACTAGCACAGCGCAAGGGGTATGTAGCGCAGCGATAGGCAGCAGTTTGTAAATATATATGTATATGATTATATACATATATATTTATGTGTTAATGTGTGCATATATACACATATTAACACATACATATATATGTATATAATCATAAACATATATATTTACTGGGAACACACAGTTCCCATAGACCATAAAGTCACGTTTTAGTGCCGTTTTTATTCCAACACCCCAGACGCTCACGTTTTAATTTTAATCACGTTAAAGCCCAAAAACTGCCTCTATTTTGAGGGCATTTGCGGAACTTTAAAAAAATTAAGCTCTGGTTAATTTTCTGAGCACTAACTGCTACAGCGATCTTGTAATGGCTGGTTTGCATGTGCGCAATAATTTAGCGCTCCACTTGTAATCTAGCCCTATATTATTTACAGTAGTTTGGGATATTCTGTGGATTTTCTTTTAAAGATGTGTCTGTTTATTGGAGATAGAATAAATCTGGAATAAAAGGCACTTTATACAACTTTATATAACAGTTGGGACTTTAGATGGGTCACATACTTTGTTCACAATGCTATGACTTCCCAGCTGAAAAAGTCAGTTGAAAATGTGTTAAAGGCAAAGAGTGGACCAACTTTAAATTGACCCAAATTTAACTGACCTGCCAGTAGACTTGCATTAACTTAAAGGTATATTGTACAAGGCACTTATTTTGCTGTGTTCACAACAAATACTCAGGAAAGTATTGTATTATTAAAGTGACTCAAAAAGCATTAAAAAATTGTTCGCCAAAAATTTGTATTTTATCAAAAACATGAAATTTGTATATAAATTATATAGGGATAAATTGTATTAAATTTCAACAGTGTAAATCATAGTTTACTTACACTGGGTGTGCAAAAACATAGAAATTCTTATTTATAAGTACAAAATACAAAAGCGTAATTGTTATTTTTTCGTAAACTGGGCGTTCCATGGGCATATATGAAAATGTCTCTCAAATCCCAGCATAATTCTGTAAACATTTACGCCCTACAGATCTCACAGTTTTTTCTTGCAACTCAAAAGGTGGCAGGCTTCTACCAAAATACTGAAAAAACGAATTGAAAGTAAAACCTATGTGTACGAGAAAAAAACCCAGCAAATTTAAAGCGACATTAAACCCAAAATTTTTCTTTTGTGATTCAGAAAGATAATTTAATATTAAATAACTTTCCAATTTACTTCTATCATATTATTTACTTCATTCTCTCTGTATCCTATTCTGAAGAAGCAGCAATGCACTACTGGGAGCTAATTAAGGCATTGGGTGAGCCAATAGCAAAAGGCATTTTTGTGCAGTAACCAATTAGCAGCTCCTGAGCCTACCTAGGTATTCTTTTAAACAAAGGATATAAAGAGAACAAAACTAATTAGATAATAGAAATAAATGGGGAGAGTTGTTTAAAATCACATGCTCTAACTCAATCATGATGAAATGTGGGTTTCATATCCCTTTAAGGTACAGGGCACTGAAAACAACTTAAAGTGATTAGTATTAGACATACTATTAAAGTTTAAACATGGACTTCCGTTGGAGGAGCTCTCACGCACGCTGTCCTGGTATCAGCGGCATAAAGGGATGAAGTAAGATCTCCTGTAACCCTCCCTTCTGAACGAGCTTGCCCGCGGCCGGACCCACGCCGGCTTTTGGGCCCATCATTGCTGCATAGAGACCGCTGCAGCACTCGGCGGCGGAAGTGCTAAATTGGCAATGCCATTGCTACCCGTGCTCAGTAGTAAGACCTCAGGAATCGCATGTAAGACCGAGGACTAGTCTGAACCTGTTTTGTGGATTTCTACCTCGCAGCCTCTTACCTTTTGTGGAACAGCTGGAACAGATACCGGAGCAGACGCCGAGGAGAAAGGAGTACCCGCGCCCTCCTGGTACTCCTCTGCGGAGGTATCCATAGGACCGAGGCCAAACAGCCGCGGAGGGATCTGGTAAGACCACCTTCCCTCTGTCGGCCCTTCACCGGAGACGCAGTGGAGTGGCGTCAGTACACACGAACACAGTGTTGCAGAAATTGAGGCTGTGGAGAACACTGAACCAGAATGTAAGGGGGCCTGTTTTGCCAGTCCAGGGTACAAGGTGCAACTGGAAGTCTGGTAAAGTAAAAAGTGAACTCTGATATATATAAGCTGGTTGCTGGCCTTGCGATTCCTATGATTACTGGTATGCAATCTTTTATCTAAGTGGGATTTCTTTTCTTTCTGCTATTATTTTGCCGGGGGATATACTATTGGGCCACAACTTGAGCCACAAGAAACAAAAGGAGTATAAGGGGACTTTCAAAAGGACTCTCCCTTATCTATTACATACAAAAGCATAAAGAAAGGAATAAAAGGATAAAGGGGATATCCTGAAAGTACTTGTATGTGTGTTCATAATAAGGACCCTTATTATGAACCCTTCTGGACTGTATTGAGTCTATTTGTTATTTGATTTATATTATATAATAATATATTATATAATTGAAGTAGTTTGAAGTAGCTTGCAATCAAAAGGAAAAAAAGAAGAGAAAAAAAAGGGAAAGAGAAAGGGGAGTTATTTATAGAGAAGGAGAAGAAAAAAGAGAGAAAAAAAAGAAAAAAAGAAAGTCCTTAGCTGGTTATCAGGATTTGTATTTATTTGTGTTAATAGCTTTTATATCTGTCTGCATAGTACAGTGGTTGGTATATTGGTTAAAGGTAGCTGTACACCTGTCTCTCTGTATGGAATAATTGTATAGGGTTATTTCTCCCACTTTCATGGTTAGCCTCTTTTTCTCTCTTTCCTCACTGTGAAGGAAAAGCTTTGGACAGGTTCCCCTTTCTTTTCGGAAACTAAATAATCACAAATAGCACTTGCTGAAAATACACATATGGTCACTTAATTAAGTGCCCCTGCACCCTATACACACATCCTAATTAAGGAAACAAAAAAAAAAAAGGAGAAAAAGAAAAAAAAGGAATAGAGAATAGAGAAAAAGGAAAAAAAATAAATTTGTTTTACACCTAGAAGCACCTTCATAAATATTTGATCACAGCTTATTTTTACACTATTTTTGTTATCTTTTTGTAGCACCATTTTCCACTTTTGCTTATGGAAAAATACTTCACACAGGTTAACCAACCCCATACAAAAATGCCCGTTAAGTCCAAAGATAAAAAGAGCAAGGTGTTAGACATGAGCTCCAGCTCTTCTGAATTCCCAGCTACTGGCACTGATAATCAGTCTTTAGTACTCCAGCTCAGTAACCTCTTCTCACCTCAATTTGAAATGATTAAAAAGGAGTTAAACACTATTTCAACTGAACTCAATTACCCTCAATTCAGAGGTGAAACAATTTGCCACTAGAATGGCAGAGGCGGAAAGTAGGATTTCTGATATGGAAGACCTAATAAATAAACAGGAATCCATGTTAGCTAAACAACAGTCTAAAATTCAAAGTATTGAATTGCGCCTAGAAGAGCAAGAAGACCGCTCTAGACGCAACAATATCAGAATATTAGGAATCCCTGAAACAGCAGAATACAATAATTTGATTGAGTTCACTTCTCTAACTTTACCCCAAGCTTTAGGATTTCCCACACAATCTTTACCCTTATCTATAGAGAGAGCCCATAGATTAGGAGCTAAGAGATACTCTGAGAGTGGTATAAGTAAAGATAGGGTATGTATATTTAAACTCTTGAGGTTTCAAGATAAAGTTGAAATGTTGAGATTATATAGGAAATTTGAATTGTTCAGTATCCATGATAAGAAGATACTCCTATTTCAAGACTTCTCCTATGAGACAGTACAAAAAAGAAACGTTATGTCTCCCCTTTGTACAGTAATGATTAAAAAAGGAATGATTGCACGATTGATCTATCCTGCTAAGATTATAGTAGATGATAATGGTGTTAAGAAAGTTTTTTCTGAAGCTGATAAAGTTAAAGAATACATTAATTCCAAAGAGGGATAAATTAAAATTAGTCAGGAAGCAACCTGTTAATCTAGATGGAGCTACAAGGTAATGGGAGTGCTCTCGTTACTGTGGTTATATGCTTTTTGTATCTACCCCTGTTTTTCTTTTCCTTTTTTTTTTTTTTTTTTTTCTTCTTCCTCCCCTGCTCTCCCTCTTACCCCGCCCTGCTCTCCTCCCCGGTTTTTACTTATAAGTCAGACCTGGAATTAGGCATGCAATGTGGGATTCTTTTTGACTCAGGGTCTAAACGAGGTATGGATTATCTCCTTTTTATATATAAAGTCTAAGGATATGATTAAAATTTTATCTAGTTGGTTTCAATGACTAACACTATTGGGAATCTTAAGATTCTTTCATGGAATGTGGGCGGCATAATTAACCCTGCTAAACGGAAACTTATAATTAAAAAATTAGTATCTCAGAATCCAAGTATTGTATTTTTACAAGAAACCCATTTAAGAAGTTCAGAGATCCCTAAGTTACGCGCTAGATGGGTTGGGGAAGTGATTGCAACTCCCTGCACTGCAAGGAAATCTGGAGTAGTAGTAATGTTAAGTAAAAGTTTAACATATCAAATAATTCAGAGTGAATTAGACTTAGAGGCAAGATTTATGATTGTACAAGCATTAATTAATGGTACTAAATTAGTTCTATGTAATATTTATGCACCAAATACTTTCTCTAAACTATTTTGGGAAAAATTGAAGGCTAAACTCCTGCCATTTGAAGCAGATAAAATGATAATAGGAGGAGACTTCAATCTCTCACTTTGCCCTGTGATTGACAGACTCTCAAAAAATAACTTGCCGATGTACAATAAACAAGCTAAGTATATGGGAAAGTTCTGTCACCAGTTAAAACTAATTGATATCTGGAGACTTTATAACCCCGACCAGCGTATATTCACATGTGAATCTAAAACATTTAAGACATTTTCCAGTATTGATTTTATTTTAGTTACTGAATCTTTATCTTTGCATAAAATGGAGGCTGAAATTGGTGAGATTATTGTTTCAGACCATGCGATCGTCTCACTGTCATTTCATTCGGATACAAATTTGTCAAAGGGTAATTTTAACTTTGCCTTTCCACGATATATGTATAAAAATACAAAATTTACTTTATGGTTAAAACAGAAATGGAAAGACTATTGTACAAATAATATCTCTTATATTCAGAACATTGAAATTTTTTGGGAAGCTTCTAAGGCTTTTTTAAGGGGTGAAATAAAGGCCTATATATGTAAAATGAAAAGGAAGGAGTGTAAGAGAGAAGTGCAATTGGCTAAACAAGTTAAAAATAGTTACAAGGACTATATAATGGACCCCTCTAGCACACATTGGGAGAGGTATTCCCGGGCCAGGTCGGAAAGGGAGATATTTTTTAAACAGAAATCATTACAGGAAGAGACTAAATTAAATCTACGCTATAAAGGGTATTATGGATGCTCCGCTAAACATCTTGCAAATATAGTCCGATATCGGAAAAAAAAGAACTATATTTTGGTAATTAAAGATCAAGATAATAGATATACTGACTTATCTGATATTAGTAAGATTTTTTATACATATTATCAGAATATATATTCATCGACCAGTAATCATTGTCAGAATCAAGAGAAGTTCTGGTCTCAAATAAAACTTCCGCAAGTGGCAGACGAACTGCTTGAGAAGTTGAATGCTCCCATCTCATTAAAGGAGATAGAGGAGGCAATCTATAAAGTCAAGCTGAATAAAGCAGCCGGTCCAGATTTTATTCCTGCGGAATATTATAAAATACTGGTAGAAGAAGTAAAACCAGTTCTGGAAAAGTTATATAATAGCTATTTTATGCATAATTGTCCAATTTCAAATTATTTATCAGCAGCCTATATCTCTTTAATTCCCAAAAAAGATAAAGATTTAGAAGATCCGGCCGCATATAGACCAATATCGGTACTCAACGTAGATTATAAGATATTGACATCTATTCTGGCATTTAGATTAATGAAGTGTCTTGATAAAGTTATTCACCAGGATCAGACGGGTTTCTTGGCTTCAAGAAATTCTGCGAAAAATATGCGGAAAATTACTACTTTAATAGATTATATATGGAACTTAAATAAGGACATTACTAAATATTTTAATCAGGATATTGCATTATTGACATTGGACGCGGTCAAAGCATTTGACTCCATAGAATGGGTGTATTTATTTCAAACTCTTGAAAGGTTTGGGTTTAAAAATCAATTTGTACAGTTTGTTCGTAATTTATATCAGTCTCCTATCTCTTTTATTTTGATTAATGATAATTTAACTCCCGGAATAAGGCTACAGAAGAGTACCAGGCAAGGTTGTCCATTATCCCCCTTCTCTTCAACTTGGCTCTGGAACCTCTCGCCATATGGCTAAGGGAAGTTTTAGAAGGGATTACTATTGGTAAAAACTCTATTAAGACACTCTTGTACGCGGATGATCTGTTATTGTGTCTATATAACACACATAAATCCATCCCGGTAGTACTGGATTCTTTGGATTTCTTTAGTTCATTCTCTGGATACAAAGTGAATTATAGTAAAAGTGAATTAATGTGGATTCATAAAACTAGTAGTAGGGTAACCAACGCTGAGTTCAAGGAAGTTGAAATATTAAGATACTTGGGGATTTTTTTACATAAAAACCCAGGAAAATGGTATGAATTGAATTTTTCTCCGGTACTACAGAAAATCCAAGCAGATTTGAAGACGTGGGAAGTATTCCCCTTATCAATATCTGCTAAGGTCAGTCTTATTAAGACAATTATCTTCCCGCGTATCCTCTTTCCTTTTCAGAATCTCCCTCTTATATTGACGAAAACTGATTTACAGAAAATATATTCAAACTTTTCTTATTTTATTTGGCACGGTAAGAAAAAAATTGCGAATCGCAATTGAAAAATTAATGCAAACACGCGAATGTGCCGGTCTAGCACTACCTAATATAAAACTTTATAATTTAGCTGCACTAGGTAAAATTGCGCTAGATTGGCTGGCTGAAACAAACTGGTTTTCGTCATTGGAAATTGAAAGTGTTATGGTTTCTCCCTGGTCTCTTAAAGCATTATTGCATATTCAAATTCAAAAGATTCCTAGTAATATTAAGAGTTTAATCTCAGTTGGGAACATAATTCTTGCTTGGCAGGGTTTGTGTACTTTTACTGGAGTAGATTATTCTTTTTCAGAGTATTTACCAATACTGGGCAACCCAGAGTTTTCTCTGGGTACTAATCAGAAGGTATTTAGAAGTTGGGCTTCTAAAGGGCTTTCTGCAGTCTATCAACTGTTTAAAGAAGAGAGGCAATTAATAATGTTTGACAATTTAAGGAGGAAATTTGATCTACCAAGTATTAGTTTATATGCGTATCTCCAAATTCATCATTTTATAAAAACCAAGAAATGGAGTGGCAGTGAGATGATCGCATGGTCTGTGTTACAATCTTGTATTACTATATCTAAAGTCAAGGCACCCTCAATCTCACTTCTATATAGTATTATGTTGGCCAAACAAAGTGATTCTCTCCTGGAAAATTTGAATTTAAAATGGGGACTAGTGACCCCAGAACCTGATCAAGGCAAAATAAAAGATAGCTGTAAAATTGTTAATAAGGCTAGAATACCAATGAGTTGGAAAGAAAGTCATATCAAGTTAATTAACAACTATTATTTTACACCGTTGAAATTATCTAAAATTTTTCGACGGCAAAATTTCTTTTGTCCACGTTGTCTTTATGTAAATGCAGATATCTCACACATGTTTGTATCCTGTCCAAAGATCGATCAGTTCTGGAAAAAGGTTGCTTTTTGGTTTAATAACTTATATGAAACTAACCTGCAGTTAGATAGAGATAGTATATATTTTTTTGATCATATTCGTTCGGAGGTATACTTACAGAGAAAAAGTTTAAATGTAATTATTCTTCTTGTTAGACAACTTATCTTAAAGAACTGGAAAGCCAAAAAAATGCCGGGTTTCTCAGTTTTTATTAAAGAGGTTCAGACGCAAATAATTTTTGAATCTTTCCATCTGAAAGAAGCAAGTAAAAGAGAAGTCAGGAAATTCTTATTCAGGTGGTTACCCATAATTAAGACATATCCGGTTGAAGTTCAAAAGTCTATCCTATATCCCTTTTTAAGTTCAGACAGTTATTGTGATCTAGTAATATCAGGTGATTTTCCGGCAGAATGGATTAGGAACTACAGAGATATATAATAAGCATAATTTTAATTTACTTATCAAATAAAGGCTTTGGACGTTAGATCACGAGAGTTTGAGAGTGGGGGGGGGAGGAGGATCAGAGCAAACCCTCTAGGGGGGGCCTCTCTCTTTTTTTTTTCCCTCTTTCTCTTTTTTCTTCTTTTTTACTTTTTGCTCTGTTTACTGTATATAGCATTAATATAATTTGGCTTGACGTGTGGACAGTTGGGTTTACTGTATTTTTACTTTAGATAATTATGGTTAGACATGATATAAATGGTCACAGCTATGTATTAGGGTATATAATATTTTTCTATGTCTTCTTTACCATGACAATGCCCTGCGTGGTGCTTGAATTGTTTTCATATGTTGAAATTGTTCTTTTTTTTTTCCACACTAATGGCCTGAATAAATAAATGATATAAAAAAAAAAAAAGTTTAAACATACGCTGTGGACTTCGTTCCCCATTGCAAACTTTTATGTAACAGAGAACTCTCATTATTTCTACGGGAGAGATCTCGCCACTCGCAGGGACAGCCCTTTTTTTAAAGAATTCCATGAAGGCTGCCCCGCTAGTGTCAGTAAGATAAAACACGTCTAGACTTGCAAATTTTATAGAATCTGCCCCTTAGTGTTTGATCCCAACTTATCTAATAATTATCAACAGAAAACGCCATTAAAGTCTATGGGGATTTTTGTAGAAAAAATAATTTGATACGTTTTTCTAAAGAATTGAGATGGACCCCTTGTGTGGCACTTTATTCATTAGCTGTGTATAGTGACATTCTGTCTATACAGGAACTGATTTAGTCAGTGCTTTTTCATCCTGGTCTTGTGTGTTCTCTCTTTTTACATCTATACATATAAAGGTTAATCAGGGTGCGCAGAACAACACTCTTTTTTTTCCTGATCTCAGATTGTAATTAAAGGGGCACTGTACTATAATTGTTTTCTCCCCTTTAAAGGGAAAGTCTACTGCAGAATTGTTATTTTTTAAAAAGATAGATAATCCCTTTATTAGCCATTCCCCAGTTTTGCATAACCCACACTGTTATATTATTATACTTTTCACCTCTGTGATTACCTTGTATCTAAGCATCTATTGACTGTCTCCTTAGTTCAGTGCTTTTGACAGACTTGCATTTTAGCTAATCAGTGGTGACTCATAAATAACTCCACCGGAGTGAGCACAATACTATCTATATAGCGCATATGAATTTGTGCTGTCTAACTGGGAAAAACTGTCAAAATACACAGAGATAAGAGGCGGCCTTTAAGGACTTAGACATTAGCATATGAGCCTACCTAGGTATAGCTTTCAACTAAGAATACCAAGAAAACAAAGCAAATTTGATGATAAAAGAAAATTGGAAAGTTCTTTAAAATTCCATGCTCTATCTGAATCCTGAAAGTTTAATTTTGACTAGACTGTCCCTTTAACTTGCTGTAGTATGATACATTGTTTACAAATAGCTCCTTTAACTTTATTTTGTCACTTTAAACAGCTGGTCTTGCCAGTTAGAACTGTATCCTATAGTGAAAATATAAATTGTTGTATAGAAAAGTTAGGTAAACAAGAGCCAGCAGCTGTAATAATTCTCCTAGTGGGTGTGAGAGATAGGTACTAAAATATAAATTTTCAATTGCTTTTGTGTATAAATGAAGGGATAAGATACAGAGACCTTTGTGTATCGTAATAAAATAAGTAGGACTGCACTTCCTGAGAGTTAAGCCCATTTTAATGGGTTGTTGTTTTAACAAGTAAAACAGCTATTTTTGCAAATGAATAAAAACCTAATGGAGCAGTTTTCCATGTAATTTATACTATCTTACATCAATGCATTGCTGCTCCCGAGCCTACCAAAGCACGCTTTTCAACAAAATATACCAGGTTAAAGGGACAGTATACACCAATTTACATATAACTGCATGTAATAGACACTACTATAAAGAAAAATAGGCACAGACAGATAATGATCTAAAAAACAAAATTTATGTAAGAACTTACCTGATAAATTCATTTCTTTCATATTAACAAGAGTCCATGAGCTAGTGACGTATGGGATATACATTCCTACCAGGAGGGGCAAAGTTTCCCAAACCTTAAAATGCCTATAAATACACCCCTCACCACACCCACAAATCAGTTTAACGAATAGCCAAGAAGTGGGGTGATAAGAAAAAAAGTGCGAAGCATATAAAATAAGGAATTGGAATAATTGTGCTTTATACAAAAAAATCATAACCACCACAAAAAAGGGTGGGCCTCATGGACTCTTGTTAATATGAAAGAAATGAATTTATCAGGTAAGTTCTTACATAAATTATGTTTTCTTTCATGTAATTAACAAGAGTCCATGAGCTAGTGACGTATGGGATAATGACTACCCAAGATGTGGATCTTTCCACACAAGAGTCACTAGAGAGGGAGGGATAAAATAAAGACAGCCAATTCCTGCTGAAAATAATCCACACCCAAAATAAAGTTTAACAAAAAACATAAGCAGAAGATTCAAACTGAAACCGCTGCCTGAAGAACTTTTCTACCAAAAACTGCTTCAGAAGAAGAAAATACATCAAAATGGTAGAATTTAGTAAAAGTATGCAAAGAGGACCAAGTTGCTGCTTTGCAGATCTGGTCAACCGAAGCTTCATTCCTAAACGCCCAGGAAGTAGAAACTGACCTAGTAGAATGAGCTGTAATTCTTTGAGGCGGAATTTTACCCGACTCAACATAGGCAAGATGAATTAAAGATTTCAACCAAGATGCCAAAGAAATGGCAGAAGCTTTCTGGCCTTTCCTAGAACCGGAAAAGATAACAAATAGACTAGAAGTCTTACGGAAAGATTTCGTAGCTTCAACATAATATTTCAAAGCTCTAACAACATCCAAAGAATGCAATGATTTCTCCTTAGAATTCTTAGGATTAGGACATAATGAAGGAACCACAATTTCTCTACTAATGTTGTTGGAATTCACAACTTTAGGTAAAAATTCAAAAGAAGTTCGCAACACCGCCTTATCCTGATGAAAAATCAGAAAAGGAGACTCACACGAAAGAGCAAATAATTCAGAAACTCTTCTAGCAGAAGAGATGGCCAAAAGGAACAAAACTTTCCAAGAAAGTAATTTAATGTCCAATGAATGCATAGGTTCAAACGGAGGAGCTTGAAGAGCTCCCAAAACCAAATTCAAACTCCATGGAGGAGAAATTGACTTAATGACAGGTTTTATACGAACCAAAGCTTGTACAAAACAATGAATATCAGGAAGAATAGCAATCTTTCTGTGAAAAAGAACAGAAAGAGCGGAGATTTGTCCTTTCAAAGAACTCGCGGACAAACCCTTATCTAAACCATCCTGAAGAAACTGTAAAATTCTCGGTATTCTAAAAGAATGCCAAGAAAAAATGATGAGTAAGACACCAAGAAATATAAGTCTTCCAGACTCTATAATATATCTCTCGAGATACAGATTTACGAGCCTGTAACATAGTATTAATCACGGAGTCAGAGAAACCTCTATGACCAAGAATCAAGCGTTCAATCTCCATACCTTTAAATTTAAGGATTTCAGATCCGGATGGAAAAAAGGACCTTGAGACAGAAGGTCTGGTCTTAACGGAAGAGTCCATGGTTGGCAAGATGCCATCCGGACAAGATCCGCATATCAAAACCTGTGAAGCCATGCCGGAGCTATTAGCAGAACAAACGAGCATTCCCTCAGAATCTTGGAGATTACTCTTGGAAGAAGAACTAGAGGCGGAAAGATATAGGCAGGATGATACTTCCAAGGAAGTGATAATGCATCCACTGCCTCCGCCTGAGGATCCCGGGATCTGGACAGATACCTGGGAAGTTTCTTGTTTAGATGAGAGGCCATCAGATCTATCTCTGGGAGCCCCCACATTTGAACAATCTGAAGAAATACCTCTGGGTGAAGAGACCATTCGCCCGGATGCAACGTTTGGCGACTGAGATAATCCGCTTCCCAATTGTCTACACCTGGGATATGAACCGCAGAGATTAGACAGGAGCTGGATTCCGCCCAAACCAAAATTCGAGATACTTCTTTCATAGCCAGAGGACTGTGAGTCCCTCCTTGATGATTGATGTATGCCACAGTTGTGACATTGTCTGTCTGAAAACAAATGAACGATTCTCTCTTCAGAAGAGGCCAAAACTGAAGAGCTCTGAAAACTGCACGGAGTTCCAAGATATTGATCGGTAATCTCACCTCCTGAGATTCCCAAACTCCTTGTGCCGTCAGAGATCCCCACACAGCTCCCCAACCTGTGAGACTTGCATCTGTTGAAATTACAGTCCAGGTCGGAAGAACAAAAGAAGCCCCCTGAATTAAACGATGGTGATCTGTCCACCACGTCAGAGAGTGCCGAACAATCGGTTTTAAAGATATTAATTGATATATCTTCGTGTAATCCCTGCACCATTGGTTCAGCATACAGAGCTGAAGAGGTCGCATGTGAAAACGAGCAAAGGGGATCGCGTCCGATGCAGCAGTCATAAGACCTAGAATTTCCATGCATAAGGCTACCGAAGGGAATGATTGAGACTGAAGGTTTCGACAGGCTGTAATCAATTTTAGACGTCTCTTGTCTGTTAAAGACAAAGTCATGGACACTGAATCTATCTGGAAACCCAGAAAGGTTACCCTTGTTTGAGGAATCAAAGAACTTTTTGGTAAATTGATCCTCCAACCATGATCTTGAAGAAACAACACAAGTCGATTCGTATGAGACTCTGCTAAATGTAAAGACGGAGCAAGTACCAAGATATCGTCCAAATAAGGAAATACCACAATACCCTGTTCTCTGATTACAGACAGAAGGGCACCGAGAATCTTTGTGAAAATTCTTGGAGCTGTAGCAAGGCCAAACGGTAGAGCCACAAATTGGTAATGCTTGTCTAGAAAAGAGAATCTCAGGAACTGATAATGATCTGGATGAATCGGAATATGCAGATATGCATCCTGTAAATCTATTGTGGACATATAATTCCCTTGCTGAACAAAAGGCAATATAGTCCTTACAGTTACCATCTTGAACGTTGGTATCCTTACATAACGATTCAATAATTTTAGATCCAGAACTGGTCTGAAGGAATTCTCCTTCTTTGGTACAATGAAGAGATTTGAATAAAACCCCATCCCCTGTTCCGGAACTGGAACTGGCATAATTACTCCAGCCAACTCTAGATCTGAAACACAATTCAGAAATGCTTGAGCTTTCACTGGATTTACTGGGACATGGGAAAGAAAAAATCTCTTTGCAGGAGGTCTCATCTTGAAACCAATTCTGTACCCTTCTGAAACAATGTTCTGAATCCAAAGATTGTGAACAGAACTGATCCAAATTTCTTTGAAAAAACGTAACCTGCCCCCTACCAGCTGAACTGGAATGAGGGCCGTACCTTCATGTGAACTTAGAAGCAGGCTTTGCCTTTCTAGCAGGCTTGGATTTATTC
Source organism: Bombina bombina (assembly GCF_027579735.1). Lineage (NCBI taxonomy): Eukaryota > Metazoa > Chordata > Amphibia > Anura > Bombinatoridae > Bombina > Bombina bombina. The sequence goes on from NC_069502.1 coordinate 1,160,278,577, forward strand.
CAGACTGGGGATGGTTTCCAAACTGAAACTGCTCCTGAGGACGAAGGAACAGGCTTTTGTTCTTTGTTGAAACGAAAGGAACGAAAACGATTGTTAGCCCTGTTTTTACCTTTAGACTTTTTATCCTGTGGCAAAAAAGTTCCTTTCCCACCAGTAACAGTTGAAATAATAGAATCCAACTGAGAACCAAATAATTTGTTTCCCTGGAAAGAAATGGAAAGTAGAGTTGATTTAGAAGCCATATCAGCATTCCAAGTCTTAAGCCATAAAGCTCTTCTGGCTAAGATAGCCAGAGACATAAATCTAACATCAACTCTAATAATATCAAAAATGGCATCACAGATGAAATTATTAGCATGCTGGAGAAGAATAATAATATCATGAGAATCACGATTTGTTACTTGTTGCGCTAGAGTTTCCAACCAAAAAGTTGAAGCTGCAGCAACATCAGCCAATGATATAGCAGGTCTAAGAAGATTACCTGAACATAGATAAGCTTTTCTTAGAAAAGATTCAATTTTTCTATCTAAAGGATCCTTAAACGAGGTACCATCTGATGTAGGAATGGTAGTACGTTTAGCAAGGGTAGAAATAGCCCCATCAACTTTAGGGATTTTGTCCCAAAATTCTAATCTGTCAGGCGGAACAGGATATAATTGCTTAAAACGTTTAGAAGGAGTAAATGAATTACCCAATCTATCCCATTCCTTAGCAATTACTGCAGAAATAGCATTAGGAACAGGAAAGACTTCTGGAATAACCGCAGGAGCTTTAAAAACCTTATCCAAACGTATAGAATTAGTATCAAGAGGACTAGAATCCTCTATTTCTAAAGCAATTAGTACTTCTTTAAGTAAAGAGCGAATAAATTCCATCTTAAATAAATATGAAGATTTATCAGCATCAATCTCTGAGACAGAATCCTCTGAACCAGAAGAGTCCAAAGAATCAGAATGATGGTGTTCATTTAAAAATTCATCTGTAGAGAGAGAAGATTTAAAAGACTTTTTACGTTTACTAGAAGGAGAAATAACAGACAAAGCCTTCTTTATGGATTCAGAAACAAAATCTCTTATGTTATCAGGAACATTCTGCACCTTAGATGTTGAGGGAACTGCAACAGGCAATGGTACATCACTAAAGGAAATATTATCTGCATTAACAAGTTTGTCATGACATTTAATACAAACAACAGCTGGAGGAATAGCTACCAAAAGTTTACAGCAGATACACTTAGCTTTGGTAGATCCAGCAGGCAGAGGTTTTCCTGTAGTATCTTCTGGCTCAGATGCAACGTGAGACATCTTGCAATATGTAAGAGAAAAAACAACATATAAAGCAAAATAGATCAAATTCCTTATAAGACAGTTTCAGGAATGGGAAAAAAATGCCAAACATCAAGCTTCTAGCAACCAGAAGCAAATAAAAAATGAGACTGAAATAATGTGGAGACAAAAGCGACGCCCATATTTTTTGGCGCCAAATAAGACGCCCACATTATTTGGCGCCTAAATGCTTTTGGCGCCAAAAATGACGCCACATCCGGAACGCCGACATTTTTGGCGCAAAATAACGTCAAAAAAATGACGCAACTTCCGGCGACACGTATGACGCCGGAAACGGAAATGAATTTTTGCGCCAAAAAAGTCCGCGCCAAGAATGACGCAATAAAATGATGCATTTTCAGCCCCCGCGAGCCTAACAGCCCACAGGGAAAAAAGTCAAATTTTTGAGGTAAGAAAAATATGATAATTAAAGCATAATCCCAAATATGAAACTGACTGTCTGGAAATAAGGAAAGTTGAACATTCTGAGTCAAGGCAAATAAATGTTTGAATACATATATTTAGAACTTTATAAATAAAGTGCCCAACCATAGCTTAGAGTGTCACAGAAAATAAGACTTACTTACCCCAGGACACTCATCTACATGTTTGTAGAAAGCCAAACCAGTACTGAAACGAGAATCAGTAGAGGAAATGGTAAATATAAGAGTATATCGTCGATCTGAAAAGGGAGGTAAGAGATGAATCTCTACGACCGATAACAGAGAACCTTATGAAATAGACCCCGTAGAAGGAGATCACTGCATTCAATAGGCAATACTCTCCTCACATCCCTCTGACATTCACTGCACGCTGAGAGGAAAACCGGGCTCCAACTTGCTGCGGAGCGCATATCAACGTAGAATCTAGCACAAACTTACTTCACCACCTCCTTTGGAGGCAAAGTTTGTAAAACTGATTTGTGGGTGTGGTGAGGGGTGTATTTATAGGCATTTTAAGGTTTGGGAAACTTTGCCCCTCCTGGTAGGAATGTATATCCCATACGTCACTAGCTCATGGACTCTTGTTAATTACATGAAAGAAATCCTGTATAAAACCTTTTAAAACTTCCTTAGAAGCTCCCAATTTAGTACTGTTGATGAGGTTTGGCTGGGACATCCACTGAAATGGGCTGGAAAGCAAAAAGAGCAGATACTCTCCCCTCCTCTGCATATGAAAAGACCCTTTACACAAACAGGAGCAAGCCGGAGAAGGTAGACAACAGTATACATCTAAAAGCTGAAGTCTGAAAATCAACAGAAAGATCTAGTGTGCAATGTCCCTTTAAAGGGACAGTCTACACCAGAATTTTTATTGTTTAAAAAGATAGATAATCCCTTTAATACCCATTCCCCAGTTTTGCATAACCAGCACAGTTATATTAATAAACCTTTTACCTCTGTGATTACCTTGTATCGAAGCCTCTGTAGACTGCCTCTTATTTCAGTACTTTTGACAGACATGCATTTTAGACAAACAGTGATGACTACTAGGTAACTGCACGTGCGTGAGCACAATTTTATATATTGTGCACACATGAACTAACGCCCTCTAGTTGTGAAAAACTGTCAAAATGCATTCAGATAAGAAGATGCCTTTAAGGGCTAAGAAATTAACATATGAACCTACTTAGGTTTAGCTTTCAACTAAGAATACCAAGCGAACAAAGCAAATTTGATGATAAAAAAGTAAATTGGAAAGTTGTTCAAAATGACATTTCTTATCGGAATCATGAAAGTTTATTTTTCACTAGACTGTCCCTTTAATGAAGTACATTTAAAAACAGAAATAATCTAAAAAGTATCTTTATTCACATGCACTATTTTAATCATGAACATTTAATTTTGACTTTACACTTCATGATGCACCCAGTGTACCATATATTTACTGTACTTTGTTCCTTAAAGAGACAGTACAGTCAAAGTTAAACTCTGTTGAAACAACTTTCTAATTTACCTCTTTTGTCAAATTTGCTTCATACTCCTGGTATCCTTTGTTGAAGAGTAAACCTAGGTAGGCTCAGGAGCAACAGTACCCTACTTGTACAAAGTTAAATACATTGGTTAAGACAATGACAAGAGGCATATAGGTACAGCCCCGATTCATCAGCTAGCTTCATCAGCTAGCTCATTAGGTATCTGTTTTACAATATTTCTGTCATCGTTATATTGCTGCTATTTTGTGATATTTTGTAGCTATTCACTTTTCACCCTTAAAGGGACAGTGAAGTTAAAATTAAGATTCAGATACAGCATGCAATTTTAAACAACTTTCCAATTTACTGCCCTGCAAACCCTGACTGTTTTGTGTAACTGGGCCAACAACAATACATATCATGAGGATGATGAAAATGTTCCTCTAAGAACATAACATTGTTATATTAATATACTATGTAACCGTTAAACCTCTAAATTTCAGCCTGTCTCTAAGCCACTACAGGCTGCCTCTTATCTCAGTGCATTGTTATAGATTTTCACAGCAAACAAAGTGCTAACTCAGGTGTTCCATATAGATAACAATATGAGTCAACACTGATTGGCTAAAACTGCAAGTCGGTAAATAGTACTGAGATAAGGGGACAGTCAGCAGAGGCTTAGATAAAAGATAATCACAGAAGTAAAAATATATTAAGAAAGGGATTATCTAACTTTTAAAACAATAAAAATTCTGGTGTTGACTGTCCCTTTAATAAAGGGGTTATCTAACTCTTTAAACAATAACATTTTTGGATTAGACTGACCCTTTAAGGTAGACCATACTTTTAAACTAAATTGTCCAAACTTTGTCCAATTGTTTTACACAAATATACATTTGGCACATTGTCATGTGAGATCCAGACAAGTCTTGCAAAGCCATCCAGCATAAACTGTTAAAATAAACGATAAACCATTGAAATAAATGAACTTTATTTGTATTTAAAATATATAATTTGTTTTTATGTAGAAAAGGTAATATATTACACACCCCAGAATCTGTTCTGGAACTTGCAAACATTGCATAAAAAAATAAATATAAAAGTGTTAGTTTGTTGAGGTACAAGGTGCAAATATGTTTCAGAAATATCCATAGCTAAAATCCAGGCTTCAGTACAGTGTAATAAATAATCCCTCATAACGATTCTTCTGGATAGAACATGAAGCCCATATTTATCTAGTTTATAGTGCAGAGGACAAGAATAAAAACTCATCCCAGTCCTCCTCAGATTTTGTGGAGTTGTCACTGACTTTGTGGTCTGAGATAGGGGAGTTCTGTCCATTTGGACTCCCCTGCACTGGTCTTCTTTGGGGTCTGACATCACTTGTTGAAATATGACTGCTGCTTGAAACTGTGGAAGTTGGGATTTGTGGAATGATCTGGTTCATCTCTGGACTGATGGTTCTGTTTGGTGGGCAGTTGTCAAAGTCTACTTTAAGACCAGGGAAAAAGTTTATAGACATCATGGTCTGTCTTCTGCTCATGCCCAACACCTCTTCCTGAAAGCTCTTCATAGGGTTGAAATCATTGTTTACATTTTGTGCTTTTCCTAATGGACTTGTGTATGACATACTGTGACAGTAGGGACTGGAAACTGCTTGTTGTCTGAGGAACCTTTGTCTAGAGACCGCACAGGAAGATTCAGGCCATGGAATGGATTCAGTGGGCTGCTGGACTGAGTTCTGTTGTATTTTGGGATGTTGCTGCATCTGTTGATGAAGGATCTGGATTTGTTGCTGCTGAATCATAGACCTTGGGATATGATGTTGTGGTGCAGAGTTCATGTAGCTGTTGGGGTACTGCACACCAAATGCAGGGACCCTTCCTGATTTAGGTTTCTCACGTCGGGCCTTTGCCCTTCTGTTCTGGAACCAGACCTGCACAAGACAAAACATTTTAAGCATCTAGAATACAAAATATGTGTAGCAGTAATATGTAAAATTAAAGAGACATTGTAGTTCAAAAACAAAATCAGAGCATTTAATTTTAAACAAACCACTACTTTCCCTTAAAGGGACACTAAACCCAAAATGTTTATTTCATGATTCAGATAGAGCATGCAATTTTAAGCAACTTTCTAATTTACCCCTATTATCAATTGTTCTTTGTTCTCTTGATATCTTTATTTAAAAAGCAGGAATGTGATGCATAGGAGCTGGACCATTTTTGGTTGAGAACTTAGGTTATGCTTGCTTATGGTGGGTAAAAGTAAGCCTCCAATAAGCAAGCACTATCCATAGTGCTAAATCTAAAATGGGCTGGCTGGTAAGATTTACATTCCTGCTTTTAAAATAAAGATAGCAAGAGAACGAAGATAAAACTGATAATAGGAATAAATTAGAGAGTTGCTTAAAATGTCTTTCTCTATCTGAATCATGAAAGAAAAAAAATGGGTACAGTGTCTTTTTAATTATTAAAAAATAGTTGTCCACAATCCACATCTTGCTCTAGTTGGGAATATGGCAATTGATTGGTGCATATGTGTGTATGCCTGCTCCTGATTGGCACATCAGCTCTATACTTATCTGGATAGGATGCACAGGACACAATTTTGACTAGGTATTTAACCTATTTGATGGTGTTAAACACAAATTGGGGGGGGGGATTGTTTACAAATAAAATAGTTTAACTAAAGAGAACATTTAACGAAGTTATTTCCAGAAATATCAGCCAAAGGTCCATAGCAATATGAATAGGCAATACCCTGATGTTCAAAAATGTTATAGAAGCTCAGAAATTGTGGGGATATAGAACATGCTACATATAAACAAACATATCATCTCCTGCAATATTCACTGCATAGATTTATTAAATCTCAAGAAAGCTCTATAATTTTTTATTATAATTTCTGTATGGCTAATACAGGACCTGGAGATAATTCTCTCACAGGAGACTTGTTTTTTAGCATGATATTAGTCATAGATCGCATTTCCTTGTATACAATTACTATTTGCAGCACACAAACATCTACTTTATCCAGTGCTGTGTGTAATTAGTTATACTGGGCATTTACAAAATATATTTTATAATACATGGGGCACATTGTAATTTATTTGCACTGTCGGTTGTCTACATTGCACTATGACAAATGCAACGATGCTCTTGGTGAATTAAATAGTGATGTATAATATAAATACATAACATAAGATAGAACCTACCTGTATCCTTGACTCAGGTAAGTGGATCTGTCTAGCCAGATAGTCCCGGTGGTGGATGTCTGGGTACATGTTGCTTTGGAAGAACTGCTCTAGGGCATCCAGCTGGGCCTGGCTGAAAACGGTTCTCTTTCTGCGTTGGGGCAGTGGCTCTGGGGCAGAGATAGAGGTGACTGTGACCTGCTGTTCCTTTAGGACCTTGGCTTGTGCTGGTTTTAGTGAGCTGAGGTAACTACCCACCTGAGGTTTGATGTTTTCTGTAGGAAGATAATAGTCATTAAAATACAGAATTTAGAAATCAGTTTGGAAACTCAGCGATCAGCATCCTAAACATACTGTACGGTTGAGAAAAACCCTTAGCACTATACCGGGAATCAATGAGTATACCATGTGGGAATCAATGAGTATTCCATGTGGCCTTTCCATTGGCAAATTTAATTGATTATGAGCTATTAAGACAAATAAAAGTGTAATGGCAGTCGATGGCTTGTTATATCACATTACCATTCTGATGGAGTCCGTTGAAGTCCTTCTGCTGAGCTGATGACATATTAGTGCCCATACACGGAGCACGCAGCCCCATCTGGTTGGTACAGGATAAAAGATAAGGAAGATATAAGTCCCTAATTTGATCTGAACCTCCAACCATGCTGACTCTCAGGTTGAAGTTCCAACTCTTGGGATCTCAACTGTGATAGCTCCTCCTTAGGTTCTGAATGCAGAATAAAGTCGTGTGTGTGTCTTTTATTGGAGTTTAGAGGGTTGGTCACACAGTATGTAAAGTAATTAGGTGTGAAAGTGCCCAGAAGATACAAAGTTGACAATAGATTGACTCAAGCTCTGCAGAGATCAGAGTAACACTGGAGCTGTTTGAGATAACTCAGGAGACCACATCCAGCTTTTGTTTAGAGACAATAACTGGAATCCACATTTTAAGTCAAACGTGTGTCGTCTTGATGATGGCCCAGACTATCAGCTCAGGTAAATGCCATGTACACACTCATGGCTGCATGTTCCAATCATAGTGTGCTAGATCCATTAACTAGCATTAAATCTACAGTTCATACTCACATAGCAGCATCAAATACAATACACCAATGACCACCAATATTTTCATCTTTATTTCCGATTGTGTAATATTCTAAAGTCCAAGTGTAATCAATTTAGCATCAATCTTATCAATAAAATTACATTTTTATTAGTAATTTTGCTTTGATCTCTTGTTGGAAATCAATTTTTTTTTAACAATGTCAGATTACGGTATTTTTTGTTTTTTAATAATTCTAGCTTGAAAAGTTAAAGGTAATAAAAACAACAACTTTATTGGATATTGTATATAGATAATATATATTTTAATTGTCAGTATCACCATCACCAGATTGAGAAGTTTATTAATCACCAAGTTGCTCTGGGCAGGTTATTGAGCAAAAAGGAAAACCTTTAGTTTTAGTTAATTCTATTTTGGTCAATTTAAAGAAAGACTTTGAACACTTTAATAGTTGGTGTGGCTTTTGTGCTAAGATGTATTTACAATATCAGCTATGGGTGAAATGCACGAAAATTAAAAATAGATATTACACTAAATCCCCAGAATATATGACATTCAAGCCCAAAAAAATAAAGAAAGAAAAAAAAATGTTTTTTTCTCGAAACATATCTCTCCAATACTGTGTATTTGTGGCTTGTAATTGTTTAAGTATAAAAGATTATATGTTGATATAAATAGGCTTTTATATATATAATGTTACAGGGGATTGTTACTACAAATATTATTGTATTTGTACATTCCAGCTCTGTTTACCTAAAGTCACTAAATGATTGTAACAAAGCAGCACAGAATATAATAAAGTATATTAAAGTAGCAATTGAATCAATATTATGTCAAAACACACAAATGTATTTAACTACTATTTTAATAATACATAAAATGTCAATATCACTGTAATATTAGTGCAGATTGGTTACTGAGCAGCTATGTAAAATACAAATGATTGGAATTTTAAATATTGTATTAATGTGAACATAGAAGACTAGAACAGAAAATTTATATACCCAATACAGAGATCTGTATAAGTACAGAAAAAACAAAAATGTCAATCATCCATGGGCAAAAGACCATACATGCTAACAAAAACACACACACACACACACACACACACACACACACACACACACACACACATATATATATATATATATATATATAAAAATATTTTTTTATTTGTGGTTGATCTCTAGTGACTTTTGTACCTAATCTGCTTTGGGATGACTACTCTTGTCAAGGAATATACACTGTTATAATGACTACTGCCTATAGGTTATGGGATGTGCTCCCTATGCTGTCACTGGAGTCATTTGTCTGTTTTAGTTGTATGTATATAGTCAGGGCTCATATGTAAGGTGCCAAATATTCACTGCTGTATGCATCTGGGATTTGTTTGTCTAATACTATTTATGGGGGATGATGATAATGTTGAACATGATGATAGAATAACAAAAATTTCAGCTTACGGTCCTTCTGCACCATCTCAACGTATTATGGGTCTTTTGCCAAATTCTAAATGACATGTTAGTACAAAACTGTATTTTATATATACAAGAATAGGTATAAACTGTAAAGAGACAGTCAGATCAGTGCTCATCTTTGCTAGGTATAAACTCTAAAGAGACAGTCAGATCAGTGCTCATCTTTGCTAGGTATAAACTGTAAAGAGACAGTCAGATCAGTGCTCATCTTTGCTAGGTATAACTGTAAAGAGACAGTCAGATCAGTGCTCATCTTTGCTAGGTATAACTGTAAAGAGACAGTCAGATCAGTGCTCCTCATGTTTGCTAGGTATAAACTGTAAAGAGACAGTCAGGTCAGTGCTCATCTTTGCTAGGTATAAACTCTAAAGAGACAGTCAGATCAGTGCTCATCTTTGCTAGGTATAAACTGTAAAGAGACAGTCAGATCAGTGCTCATCTTTGCTAGGTATAACTGTAAAGAGACAGTCAGATCAGTGCTCATCTTTGCTAGGTATAACTGTAAAGAGACAGTCAGATCAGTGCTCCTCATGTTTGCTAGGTATAAACTGTAAAGAGACAGTCAGGTCAGTGCTCATCTTTGCTAGGTATAAACTCTAAAGAGACAGTCAGATCAGTGCTCATCTTTGCTAGGTATAAACTCTAAAGAGACAGTCAGATCAGTGCTCATCTTTGCTAGTTATAAACTGTAAAGAGACAGTCAGGTCAGTGCTCATCTTTGCTAGGTATAAACTCTAAAGAGACAGTCAGATCAGTGCTCATCTTTGCTAGTTATAAACTGTAAAGAGACAGTCAGATCAGTGCTCATCTTTGCTAGGTATAACTGTAAAGAGACAATCAGATCAGTGCTCATCTTTGCTAGGTATAAACTGTAAAGAGACAGTCAGATCAGTGCTGATCTTTGCTAGGTATAAACTGTAAAGAAACAGTCAGATCAGTGCTGATCTTTGCTAGGTATAACTGTAAAGAGACAGTCAGATCAGTGCTCATCTTTGCTAAGTATAAACTGTAAAGAAACAGTCAGATCAGTGCTCATCTTTGCTAGCTCACTGTCTATAGCGACCAGATCTTGATAGGGTTTGAGGTAATTAGCAACAGGTGAAATGATGGACGGATAAAATAATGCTGCAGAGAGAGAGAGATCACTAAAGGAAAGATAATGATTTCTGCACTCACAAGGTTAGACAAGACCCTGAATACTATTGTGCCCTCAGCTGAGATCATTGTGTGCTGTCTGACAACTGCTTTATATATTAGCTCAGTTGGTGAGTCTGACAAAGAAACATATATATGATTCTTTTGGGATCATACTTTTACTTTAAAACATAGGTAATATTTAATTTCTTACACAAGACCACACCCCCCATATCAAATACAATATTACTGACCATTAATGATATTTACAGACATACCTTTTCCTTCTGAATAGGTGTTACTGCCTGGGGTGTGGTTTTTACTCAGCTGGGGAGGGGGGGGGGTTTGTAGATCTGATGGTGGCCTGACAAAAGTCTCATTGGTGGCAAAAACACCCCTACTAAGTGATAGAGATGCAAATGATATAATACACGAAGTCTGGCTTTAGTTGTCCCAATCCTGAAAAAACAACTATATTAAAATAATAATATATAAAAAAAATTGTAGCCCAAGAATACCTGGATACACCATACAGTGTGGTTCAACAAACAAAACATAGCTCAGAAATATAACCCACAGAGCTTCCTGAGTGGTAAATTCGATCATGTGACATATTTATGATATTTATGTGTGTGATTCTATGTATAATATTTCACATTAAAATTGACCCATAATATTGCAAAATACTCAACCACCTTTGCTCAGTTTATTAAAGGGATATACACTAAGTAAATTGCATGCACCTCCCTCTAATCATGGGCGCTGCCATCTTGGAACCTAAGTTACACTGCAGGTAACTGAAGGAGAGTTACTGCACATGTGCAAACAGGTCAGCACTGGGGGTTAGTAAAACATAGATTTCATCATGGGGGCCCTTATGACTAGAGGAAGTTCGGGAATAACCTCAATACTATGCTTATAAAATGTATTTAATGACACTGCAGATTTAATAAATAATCTCATCTTTCAATGTCATTCATACTTAATTTATGCTTCATGACATTTAATTGGACATGAAACCCATTATTTTTCTTTTGTGATTCAGATAGAGCATACAATATTGAACAACTTTCCAATTTACTTCTATTATCTAATTTGTTTGCTCTCATGGCATCCTTTGAAAAGCAGGCTCAGGAGCAGGCTTAGGAGGTGCAAAATGCTCATTGGTAGCTGCAGATATATGCCTCTTGTCACTGGCTCATTCTATGTGTTCAGCTAGCTCCCAGTAGTGCATTGCTGCTCATTCAACAAAGGATACCAAGAAAATTAAGCAAATTTGTCAGTAGAAGGAAATTAGAAAGTTGTTTAAAATTGTATGCTATGGAAATCCCACAGAAAACCCAATTTTGCAAATGGTTCTACAATTTGCTTTTTGTTTTGTTTTGCTCAAACCCCATAAGGTACACTCAGCTACAGTATTCCAATCCTCTAGAAAACACACTTTTTCACAAGTTTTTGAACTTTTTTGGGTTGATCTAATTCAGTGGTAGGAAAACTATGACCTGAGGGCCAAATCAGGATATTATACTGCATAAAAGTGTGAAAAGAATATGAATTGATGTGATAGAACACTTTATTATTGTATGATTGCTTGCATGTAACTATGCACACGGGTAACAGATAGTAGCACAGTAACACAGTAATACAATAACACAGTAATGCAGTAACACAGTAATGCAGTAACACAGTAACATAGTAATACGGTAACACAGTAGCACAGTAGCTCAGTAACACAGTAACAAAGTAACATAATAACACAGTAACACAGTAACATAGTAACACAGTAACATAGTAACACAGTAGCAACACAGTAACACAGTAACACAATAACACAGTAACACAGTAACACAGTAACACAGTAACACAGTAATACAGTAACACAGTAACACAGTAACACAGTAACACAGTAACAAAGTAACACAGTAATACAGTAACACAGTAACACAGTAACACAGTAACACAATAACATAGTAATACAGTAGCACAGTAACACAGTAATACAGTAACACAGTAACACAGTAACACAGTAACATAGTAAAATAGTAACATAGTAGATGAGGTTGAAAATGACAGAAGTCCATGGAGTTCAACCTATACAAATCTTATAGGGACAATCTACACCTTGATCATCTTAAAGTCTTACTTTAGATTAAGCTGCAAATAGGCTCCTGCACCCCTTTCTATATCATGCAGCAGGAACAGTAAAAAAGTTATTTTAAAATGTATATTGTTTCTGGTCACTTTGAAATGGCTGCCAAGCTCCGCCCACAGATTAAATCATGATCTGGGCTACATATGGCATCCAATCACAAAAGGCTCACTAGTTGGATTCCACAGCCTGTCAATGCTATACAGCAGAGTGCCTAGATGCAGACCAGATTGTGATGTCATCAGTGGGCGGAGCTTGGCAGCCATTTCAAAGTAGCCAGAAACAATATTCATTTACAACATCATCTGTCTTGGAAAATTGCGTTAGACTGGCTTACAGAAGGCAATTATATAGCTTCTTTAATAGCCGAAGAGAGCATTACATTCCCATACTCTCTGCAGGCATTTCTACACTGCCATATAAGAAAATTACCTATAAAAGTAAAGAAATGTATTTCTATATATTCAATTATCAAAGCATGGTAGAGCCTATGTAAATGGGTAGAAGCTGATCATTTGATCTCTAGTCGCTTACCAATTGTTGGAAATCCAGATTTTACTGAAAATCTGTATAATACAATATTTAAAAAATGGGCTAATAATGGCCTGAAATATATATACAGTACCAACTCAAAGAGCCAGATTCTACCAGGTGCTTATCTTTTGCTGACCTTAGAAGACAATATAAATGATCTAATTCTGACTTCTATGCGTATCTTCAAGTGCGTCATTGGTTTCAGGGATTCTCCCAAAACCCTAATTACATATGGATTCATACTGGAATAAATTCTGGTTTAATTCTTTATAAGCCAGGTATCCACTCTCTTAAATATTGGTATAAAATGTTAATAAATTATTCGGGAGATTTAAATTTACAAAAGTTAGTCACAAGATGGCAGGTGGACTTCCCAGGAATAGACTGTAAAGAAATTACTAGTAGTATTAGTAAAACTGACAATGCTACATTAGCAGCAAACTGGAAAGAAAGCCACTGTAAATTAATTACCGTAATAGGGTCTATATTACGCCAGCATCCTTAAATAAGTGGTCCCACAATATAGCTAATAAGGGTCCTCGTTGCTCTAATCCTAATGCTGATTTCATTCATATGTTCTGGAGCTGTCCAAAAATTCTGGTCACGGATTAATTTCTGGCTGAGTAAAATATTTCATATGTTGATTAAGGTAGAGAAACATCATGTTTTTTTCCTTGTTGATTTTGACGCTACTAGGTATGTGAATACACGTTTCATCAACTCTATAATATTAGGTGGAAGATATCTGATACTTAAAAATTGGAAGAACAAGAAAGAACCCACTATACATAGTCTGTTCAATTTAATGATAAAACAAGCAGTAATGGAGCAGTTTGATAGTATTAATGGGTCGGACCAGAATATTAAAAAGTATTGCAGTAAATGGCTTAGTCTTATTCAAACTCATGAGAATAATATACAGGCCCAATTTCTGGTGCCCTTTATGACCTGTAAATATTTTGAGTATACATGACTAAGGACTGTGTCCGAAACTTTGTTGTTTAACTTTATTGGGTCTGGCTACTCCTCAAGCTGAATAAAACACCTTGAAGAAACGCTGTTTGGTGGTGCTGCTTCATTTTTGTTTCTACATTTGCATTTGTGGGTTCTGGCAGGAACCTGGACGCTGGCACACCTTAAAACATTCCCTGTGCTGGATATATATGACTATTTCATTGTAAATATGTTGAGGATATACTCCAGAGGGGGTCTATGTAAATATATGCATGTTGAGGGTGGGGGGAAGGAAGAGAGCCCCCCCCCCTTTTTTTTTTCTTCTCTTTCTCTTTCTTTATTTCTGGTCTTTAATTGTAGATGTAGACTTTCCTGTAATTCTTCAATAGGAAGACACCTATAGGGATTTATTTAACTTTTTGTTGCATGTCTCTATAAAGAGTGACACGCTTGTTTCTGGTTATTCTTTTTATTTGTATGTTCCAATAAATTAAGTGTAAGATCTAATTATATTTTATTCTGCAATAGAAATAAAAAGATCATGATATAGATACAAATAAACAGGGGGTACTAACTGGATTTGTTAAGAAATATCATTCTTTTATCACTATAAAAAATGTAATGGATAAAGTAGAATTTAATATAGTGATAATGACATTGTTTCTTTCTGTGATTTAAACTGCTATGCTGTAAATTTTATTTATGTTTTGTTCTATTTTCTTGTATTTATGAGAAATATGGCGTCTTATTTTATGTATCCTGCTTTCTTGAAATAATAAAAATTTAGCTTTAAAAAAAAAAGAAAAGAAACTATTCATTTTTTTTACTGTTCCTACTGCATAATATAGAAAGGGGCGCAGGAGGCTATTTGCAGCTTAATCTAAGGTAAGACTTTAAGAAGACTAAGATGTAATTCTACTGCATAGAGTGGTCCCATTAATCCCAATAAAAAGGGTGACCCCTTTAACATAAGCAATCATATCTCTGAATTCTGTTTCTAGCCATAAATTTATTTAAACCATTTTGACATGTATCTAAGGTATTGGCATTTACTACCTCCTCAGGTAATGAGTTCCACATTACACAACCATTAAATACAGCAGAATTTAATAATCAACAAATGCATAATACAAAGACATTGCAATAACACACTCCAAATTTAAAATGACAGGCATATCATTAATTTTTTCTAGATGTGCTCAGGTGAAATTTCCGTTTTTTCTGTATTTCAAATATTCTTTGCCTGTATAATTCGGTATTCACCTTGTGTTAAACAAAATGAATACTGATCATTCATGGAACATTTACATTAGTTCTTGTAACATTAACATTCCTTCTTCACATAGCCCCGGGGTGCACTAAATAGGAGGCTTACCACAACAGCTTCCGGGGCCTGCACTAAAGGGCCTTCTCATTCGTCATTAGTCATAAATTTTCTTTAAAGTTTGTGCTGCATCGTTCAGATATTCGATTTGTGAAAACAAGACGAATATCGGTGTTACGTTAAAACAAATGTGCATTTGTAATGAAACAAATGTGCATTTCTATTGTTTTCTGACATATTTCAAAGTTTTCTTTCATTTCCCCATCCCCCTGTCATGTGACAGCCATCAGCCAATCACAGATTATACATTTTTTATATATACTGTACTGTTGCACATGCTTAGTAGGATGCGCGTTGCCTCAGAGAGTGTGCATATAGAAAGACCACAAAATATGATAATGGAAGAAAATGTGAAAGTGTTTTTTTTATGTTTTTTTAAATGTATGCTCTGTCCCAAGAGATATAAAACCCAATATTTTTCTTTCATTATTCAGATAGAACATACAATTTTAAATAACTTTCCAATTTACTTCTATATTCAAATTGTCTTTGTTCTTGTTATACTTTGTTGAAAAGAAGGAATGTAACTTCAGGAGCGTGCACGTGTCTGTTACAAAACTGCTGCCATATAGTGCTTCAATGTTATTTATTAGAAAGAACACTAGATGGCAGCACTATTTCCTGTCATGTAGGGCTTCAGGCAAGTGCACGCTACCTACGTAGGTATCTCTTCAACAAAGAATAACATGAGAATGAAGCAAATTTGATAACAGAAGTAAAGTGGAAACATCTTTAAATTTGTATTCATTATCTTAATAATAAAAAAAAGTTTGGTTTCATGTCCCTCTAAAGTGCTATAAAACATGTTAAGATCTGTGCATACCCTAAAAGGGCAATTAAGTAAAAATAGTTTGCATTAAAAAAGTATTTTAAAATAATTTTCAAAAATAAGCAAAACAACTTAAATAGCCATGCTGTACAGAAAGGTAAATCTAGGAGAAGGGGGAAATCTATTTAGTGAAATATTTCCCTGAAAAATCTGTAGTACCCCTTAACAGATTTGTTCTGGACAAACATCTTTAAAAATTTCGAAATATATATAGGGTCGGTACCACTACAGATAAAAGGCTGGGAATGAGTAGATAAAAACAGTGACACAGAGGAATAGTTAGGATATAGTATTTCAAGGCTGAAAAAGGCTGACATAAAAATATTTTATAAGTGACACCACAAAGGCTCTGGCTGAGATTGACGGGGGTAATCGCTCTCTAATTTGTGGCAATACTGTAATCCTATTCTGAGAGGTATAACAGCACGATTAAGTGCCTTTAAAATTCTGAATATAGGCATGAAATAGGAGGAAAATAAATAAAACTTGTAGATCCCTACAGAAAAGTAAAGAGTCTAAATCATAGATAGAGGTACCCAGGCTATAAAGATCTGATTGTTTGAAGGGAAACCTAGTTTAAATAATCCGCAGGATTTACGGTTGGATTATTTTTTTTTTATTTTTTTTTTTTCTTCTTCTACACCTAATGGTGATGATTATATTCTAAATCAATCAAAGGGTGACACTTATTTTGATACACGTACCTTTTCACAAAGATAGAACCATATACACGCACACACACATATATATATATATGTGTGTATATGCATATGTAGACATATATATATATACACATAGATGGATAAATATATGACTAAAAATAAGTTTAACTCACCCACTATGTCATCTAGAAATAGAAATCACGAAAAAAAAAGTAACAAATCCATCCCAGAGACCCTAGATGGGATGGAG
This sequence comes from Bombina bombina, assembly GCF_027579735.1. Lineage (NCBI taxonomy): Eukaryota > Metazoa > Chordata > Amphibia > Anura > Bombinatoridae > Bombina > Bombina bombina. The sequence continues at coordinate 1,160,295,453 of NC_069502.1, forward strand.
GAGAGCACTACACAGGGCACGAATAACGAGGAACTAATTAGACAACTTAATGCACTTTTTACACCAAAATTTGATTCAATCCAAAGTAGTATAAACGATTTATCTAATGAAGTTAAACATTTTGCAACCAGGCTCACTCATATGGAACAGAGGGTATCTGATGTAGAAGATAGGGAGATACAAAGAGATTAATTAACTCAAAGCATGTCAACACAGATAGAAGCAATTAAAGCAAAATTAGAAGATCTTGAAAACCGTAATAGACGGAATAATATCAGACTAATAGGCTTAACAGAGAGTATTATAGAAAGAGATCTCAAAGAGTTTGCAGAGGGCGAACTGCTACGCCTATTAAAAATAGATAAAAATGAGACCACAATGAAGGTAGAAAGAATTCACAGAATAGGCCCTGTAAGGACGACAGTTAAAGGAGAACAAATTAACAGAGCAGTTATTATGAAAGTGTTAGACTTTCAGGATAAAATCAAGATATTTAATGCATATAGAAAATTAAACAACAAACTAGTATTTGAAGGGAAAAAATTATTATTATTTAACGACTATTCGATTGAAACCTCTAATAAAAGTCGGACTATGGCACCACTATGTGCAAAATTAATACAGGCAGGGTGGAAAGCTAGGCTACTATACCCAGCCAAAATAAATGTACAAACGAAGGAAGGAAACAAATTATTTACAGAGGAAGCAGAAGTCAAACTTTTCTTAGAGGGAAATAAAGATGCAGGCAATAGACGGGGAGAGGAAGGAAAATAGAAATGGGGGAAATTACAGATACAGATCCTATCATCAAGCTGTTTATATCAGGATGTTTTTATTTTTTGAATCAAAGAATTTTAGAATAAAAATTGCTGAACTCACATATACTCTGATTTTGGGTAATGGGAGGACTAAAAGGGCTAAGGAATTAAACCTAGGCCTGTGTTTTAATAGATATATGAATAGAATAAAATGTCTCTTAAAATTATATCATGGAACATAGGGGGAGTTACGTCCCCTATCAAAAGGAAAGCTATATTGAAACACGCGAGGAAATTAGGCGCCCAAATAATTTTTCTTCAAGAAACACACCTAAAAAAGGATGAAGCAGTTAAATTAAAGGGAGGGTGGATTAATGAAGTAATTTTTACCCCATGTAGTAAAAGGAAAAGGGGAGTTGCAATTTTATTCAACAAGTCCCTAGAATATACCATCAATAAAAGTATCATAGACTATGATGAGGGGTTTATTATTTTAGAAGTTAGTATTAATATGAAGGATTACATTTTATGTAACGTATATGGACCTAATAATCAAGACCCAGGCTTCTGGAAAAAGATAAGGGATCACCTAATTCCATACGCAAATAGCCCATTGATAGTAGGAGGAGATTTCAATCTTACACCGAATATACTCTTAGACAGGCAGAAAGAGATAGGAGCACATTACCCCAAGCATAAGTTAGCCGAAGGGAGTATGTGGGCCAGAAGGAAAAGGGAAAGTGTAATACTTAAAAATCTGAGGAATGATCTGAATATCCAAGATATATGGAGATTATTGAACCCTGATGGCAGGGAGTTTACATGCCTCTCCAGGTCAATACATTCACTGTCAAGAATAGACCTCTTTCTGATTTCAGATAAGTTGATTAAAGTAGTCCAAGAAGCCAAAATTGAACAGATCACCCTATCTGACCACGCTCCTATAAGTATTTCTCTTAACGCACTCCCAGTAAAACAACCAGGAGCATTCTTTATTCCAAAATACCTCCTAAATAATCTTAAATTCATAAATTTTTTAAAAGAAAAATGGAGAGAATATGAGAGATTTAATAATGGATACCGAGATAAAATGAACATTTTTTGGAACACTGCTAAAGCAGTTCTCCGGGGGGGAAATCATTTCTTTTGTAATTAATTTAAAGAAGAAATAAAATCTTAGGAAACAGCAAATAAATAAAACCCTAATGAATGCATATTCAAAATTCCTGGACAACAGAACTAAGACTAATTGGGAAAAATATATTAGGGCAAAGCAGAGCAGAGATGATTACCTCACGGAGAATGAAGTCAAAGAAAATATGAAAAGGAATTCAAAATTTTACAGATTCGGCAATAGAGCGGGGAGATTCCTGGCACAAATAGTTAAGAATCAAAAGAATCCTATATTTATTTCCAAAATAAGAGAGGGAGGTAGGGAGATTATTAATCTGGAAGAGATTAAAAAATCATTTTATGAATATTTTGCAAAACTATATTCGCCATTCCCTATAGATGAAGAGAGAAAAAAGCAATTTTGGGAAACCGTAGAAGTTCCCAAAATTGAGCTGGGAACAGTTTAATAAACTAAATGAAAATATCACAGCAGAAGAGATAAAACAAACAATTAAAAGCTTAGCTAATAATAAAGCCGCTGGTCCTGATGGGCTCCCCTCAGAATTCTATAAAATATTACTAGATGAAGTCACACCGACATTAACACTTTTCTTTAATAAATACTGGACAGGTCAAAGTATGCCACCTAAAGATTTCACTGAATCTACAATAATTATTATACCAAAACCATGGAAAGATCCTCAATTGCTAGAATCATATAGACCAATCTCACTTTTGAATATTGATTATAAAATAATAACAAGTATTATAGCCAGAAGACTTCAGCAAATACTAGAGGGGGTAGTCCATCAGGACCAAACCGGCTTCATGAAAGGGCGATCATCTAGTTTAAATTTGAGGAAATTATATCTAACAATAGCAGATGTATGGTACAATAAGAAATATACCAGGGAAACAAGAGAAACAGATTTGGCAATAGTAGCACTCGATGCGCATAAAGCGTTTGACTCCATAGTTTGGGACCACATATTCACAACATTAAGTAAATGTGGATTTAATGGAAATTGTTACAATATGATTGGGCTACTATATAAAAAATCACAAGCAACCCTAATTATAAATAAAAATAAAACAGCATGCTTCCCCCTCTTGAGAGGGACGCGGCAGGGATGTCATTTATCCCCTTTAATATTCAACCTCGCTTGGGAGCCACTGCTTAAAATTTTTAGAACAAGGTTACCAGGAATAAGTATTCAGAATAAAGAAGTTAAAATAGCAGCATATGCAGATGATCTACTAATTTTTACCAATCAGCTAAAACTTTTCAATTAATTTGCCAATTAGTAGAACAATTTGGATCATTCTCTGGTTATCAAATTAACAAAAACAAATCAGAGGTATTATGGCTACATAAAAATAAAGACTCAGACAGACAAACTTTTAAAGAAATAAAACAGTCATTTGTTTATCTTGGATTAAAATTCTCTGAGGACCCAGAAGATATATATTCCCTAAACTTGAAGGAAGCGGTCAGGAAATTCTCAGATACTCTTAAGAAGTGGGAGACTCTTCCCTTATCCTTATATGGCAAAATTAATTTACTAAAAATGATAGCACTACCTCGGTTATTATACATTTTTCAAAATATCCCTATTGAAAAATTTAGAAAAAAAGAAAATCAATTTAGCTATTAAAACATTCTTGTGGGCAAGAAAAAAGTGAAATTAAGTTTTAGGAAATTATCATTACCAAAAAAATTCCTGGGAATGGCCTTATATAACCTAGTGACTACAGGGAAAATAGCAATTGACTGGATGTTGGATATAGGGCACTTCTCCATATTAGAGATTGAAAATCAATTAAGTAAACCCCTTTATCTGAAAAATATACTCCATATGGAAATTAATAAATTACCCCTTTATTTTAGGAGAATAAAGGTACTCAAAGATTCAATAATAGCGTGGCATAAAATTTGTAATAAATTGAATCTGAAATTCGCAGTGTCTAAATATCTTACAATCAAGGGAAATCAAGATTTTCAACTGGGTTTCTCAACAGATGTTGGCTCGAGATGGGAAGAGCATGGGTTAACTAAGGTGACACAAATGGTAAATAGGGAACAGAATAACTTAAAGGTTATAGACTTTGAGACGGCCAAAGAATAATTTCAATGCAGGAATATACACTTTTACACATATATACAACTAAGAGACTACTGCTTAAAACTTATAAATTCATACGGAACAGACTGGGAATACTCAGCCCTATTACCAGTCTTTAGTGCATATAAAAATAAGAAATACTCTATCTCACTTTTATATAATATTATAAAACAGACAGAATATGAGGATCCATTAGATAAACTTACACTTAAATGGAAGGTTATGCACTTCCCTAGTTTGACATCAGATGCCATATTAAAAAGCATTGGGGTAGTAGAAAGAGCTACACTAGCAATGTCCCTACGTGAACAGCATATTAAAATATTATTATTTTTTTTTTTTTTTTTTTTAATTTTTATTGTACATAAAATAAAACAAATATATATGACAGGGCATTCCCGACATCATGAAAACAAAACAAAAAATTCGCCATACAAGGCAATCATCTCATCCTTATTACAACTATAATTTTCGTACTTCAGTTTTATACAAACACAAAAAAAAAATAAAGAATTCGCCATACAAGGCAATCATCTCCTTATTACAACTATAATTTTCGTAAAAAAAAGGAAAAACAAACCCACAACAAGGGAAGGGGGGGCCCCCCATTACTTAATTCCAATTTGGAAACTCATTTCTAGCAATCACATTATTCAATGTTTCTGACTCTCTAAAAGGGTATATTAACCGTTTCTGTTCTATTTCCGAAAAAGCCTGAATAAATCTCCTCCACTTGTCAAGGAAGCGTTTGATCTGAGTTTCAGAATTAACTGTCGTATCAAATTGCTCCACAATTAATTGTCCCTTAATTTTATTAATACATTCTATTAAACTGGGGGCTTTCGTGGACTTCCAATATTTCAGGATTAAAGACCTCCCTATTAATATTGCTGTATTTACAAATTTAAAAACATAATTTATGTAAGAACTTACCTGATAAATTCATTTCTTTCATATTAACAAGAGTCCATGAGCTAGTGACGTATGGGATATACATTCCTACCAGGAGGGGCAAAGTTTCCCAAACCTTAAAATGCCTATAAATACACCCCTCACCACACCCACAAATCAGTTTAACGAATAGCCAAGAAGTGGGGTGATAAGAAAAAAAGTGCGAAGCATATAAAATAAGGAATTGGAATAATTGTGCTTTATACAAAAAAATCATAACCACCACAAAAAAGGGTGGGCCTCATGGACTCTTGTTAATATGAAAGAAATGAATTTATCAGGTAAGTTCTTACATAAATTATGTTTTCTTTCATGTAATTAACAAGAGTCCATGAGCTAGTGACGTATGGGATAATGACTACCCAAGATGTGGATCTTTCCACACAAGAGTCACTAGAGAGGGAGGGATAAAATAAAGACAGCCAATTCCTGCTGAAAATAATCCACACCCAAAATAAAGTTTAACAAAAAACATAAGCAGAAGATTCAAACTGAAACCGCTGCCTGAAGAACTTTTCTACCAAAAACTGCTTCAGAAGAAGAAAATACATCAAAATGGTAGAATTTAGTAAAAGTATGCAAAGAGGACCAAGTTGCTGCTTTGCAGATCTGGTCAACCGAAGCTTCATTCCTAAACGCCCAGGAAGTAGAAACTGACCTAGTAGAATGAGCTGTAATTCTTTGAGGCGGAATTTTACCCGACTCAACATAGGCAAGATGAATTAAAGATTTCAACCAAGATGCCAAAGAAATGGCAGAAGCTTTCTGGCCTTTCCTAGAACCGGAAAAGATAACAAATAGACTAGAAGTCTTACGGAAAGATTTCGTAGCTTCAACATAATATTTCAAAGCTCTAACAACATCCAAAGAATGCAATGATTTCTCCTTAGAATTCTTAGGATTAGGACATAATGAAGGAACCACACTTTCTCTACTAATGTTGTTGGAATTCACAACTTTAGGTAAAAATTCAAAAGAAGTTCGCAACACCGCCTTATCCTGATGAAAAATCAGAAAAGGAGACTCACACGAAAGAGCAGATAATTCAGAAACTCTTCTAGCAGAAGAGATGGCCAAAAGGAACAAAACTTTCCAAGAAAGTAATTTAATGTCCAATGAATGCATAGGTTCAAACGGAGGAGCTTGAAGAGCTCCCAAAACCAAATTCAAACTCCATGGAGGAGAAATTGACTTAATGACAGGTTTTATACGAACCAAAGCTTGTACAAAACAATGAATATCAGGAAGAATAGCAATCTTTCTGTGAAAAAGAACAGAAAGAGCGGAGATTTGTCCTTTCAAAGAACTCGCGGACAAACCCTTATCTAAACCATCCTGAAGAAACTGTAAAATTCTCGGTATTCTAAAAGAATGCCAAGAAAAATGATGAGAAAGACACCAAGAAATATAAGTCTTCCAGACTCTATAATATATCTCTCGAGATACAGATTTACGAGCCTGTAACATAGTATTAATCACGGAGTCAGAGAAACCTCTATGACCAAGAATCAAGCGTTCAATCTCCATACCTTTAAATTTAAGGATTTCAGATCCGGATGGAAAAAAGGACCTTGAGACAGAAGGTCTGGTCTTAACGGAAGAGTCCATGGTTGGCAAGATGCCATCCGGACAAGATCCGCATACCAAAACCTGTGAGGCCATGCCGGAGCTATTAGCAGAACAAACGAGCATTCCCTCAGAATCTTGGAGATTACTCTTGGAAGAAGAACTAGAGGCGGAAAGATATAGGCAGGATGATACTTCCAAGGAAGTGATAATGCATCCACTGCCTCCGCCTGAGGATCCCGGGATCTGGACAGATACCTGGGAAGTTTCTTGTTTAGATGAGAGGCCATCAGATCTATCTCTGGGAGCCCCCACATTTGAACAATCTGAAGAAATACCTCTGGGTGAAGAGACCATTCGCCCGGATGCAACGTTTGGCGACTGAGATAATCCGCTTCCCAATTGTCTACACCTGGGATATGAACCGCAGAGATTAGACAGGAGCTGGATTCCGCCCAAACCAAAATTCGAGATACTTCTTTCATAGCCAGAGGACTGTGAGTCCCTCCTTGATGATTGATGTATGCCACAGTTGTGACATTGTCTGTCTGAAAACAAATGAACGATTCTCTCTTCAGAAGAGGCCAAAACTGAAGAGCTCTGAAAACTGCACGGAGTTCCAAGATATTGATCGGTAATCTCACCTCCTGAGATTCCCAAACTCCTTGTGCCGTCAGAGATCCCCACACAGCTCCCCAACCTGTGAGACTTGCATCTGTTGAAATTACAGTCCAGGTCGGAAGAACAAAAGAAGCCCCCTGAATTAAACGATGGTGATCTGTCCACCACGTCAGAGAGTGCCGAACAATCGGTTTTAAAGATATTAATTGATATATCTTCGTGTAATCCCTGCACCATTGGTTCAGCATACAGAGCTGAAGAGGTCGCATGTGAAAACGAGCAAAGGGGATCGCGTCCGATGCAGCAGTCATAAGACCTAGAATTTCCATGCATAAGGCTACCGAAGGGAATGATTGAGACTGAAGGTTTCGACAGGCTGTAATCAATTTTAGACGTCTCTTGTCTGTTAAAGACAAAGTCATGGACACTGAATCTATCTGGAAACCCAGAAAGGTTACCCTTGTTTGAGGAATCAAAGAACTTTTTGGTAAATTGATCCTCCAACCATGATCTTGAAGAAACAACACAAGTCGATTCGTATGAGACTCTGCTAAATGTAAAGACGGAGCAAGTACCAAGATATCGTCCAAATAAGGAAATACCACAATACCCTGTTCTCTGATTACAGACAGAAGGGCACCGAGAATCTTTGTGAAAATTCTTGGACCTGTAGCAAGGCCAAACGGTAGAGCCACAAATTGGTAATGCTTGTCTAGAAAAGAGAATCTCAGGAACTGATAATGATCTGGATGAATCGGAATATGCAGATATGCATCCTGTAAATCTATTGTGGACATATAATTCCCTTGCTGAACAAAAGGCAATATAGTCCTTACAGTTACCATCTTGAACGTTGGTATCCTTACATAACGATTCAATAATTTTAGATCCAGAACTGGTCTGAAGGAATTCTCCTTCTTTGGTACAATGAAGAGATTTGAATAAAACCCCATCCCCTGTTCCGGAACTGGAACTGGCATAATTACTCCAGCCAACTCTAGATCTGAAACACAATTCAGAAATGCTTGAGCTTTCACTGGATTTACTGGGACATGGGAAAGAAAAAATCTCTTTGCAGGAGGTCTCATCTTGAAACCAATTCTGTACCCTTCTGAAACAATGTTCTGAATCCAAAGATTGTGAACAGAACTGATCCAAATTTCTTTGAAAAAACGTAACCTGCCCCCTACCAGCTGAACTGGAATGAGGGCCGTACCTTCATGTGAACTTAGAAGCAGGCTTTGCCTTTCTAGCAGGCTTGGATTTATTCCAGACTGGGGATGGTTTCCAAACTGAAACTGCTCCTGAGGACGAAGGATCAGGCTTTTGTTCTTTGTTGAAACGAAAGGAACGAAAACGATTGTTAGCCCTGTTTTTACCTTTAGACTTTTTATCCTGTGGTAAAAAAGTTCCTTTCCCACCAGTAACAGTTGAAATAATAGAATCCAACTGAGAACCAAATAATTTGTTTCCCTGGAAAGAAATGGAAAGTAGAGTTGATTTAGAAGCCATATCAGCATTCCAAGTCTTAAGCCATAAAGCTCTTCTGGCTAAGATAGCCAGAGACATAAATCTAACATCAACTCTAATAATATCAAAAATGGCATCACAGATGAAATTATTAGCATGCTGGAGAAGAATAATAATATCATGAGAATCACGATTTGTTACTTGTTGCGCTAGAGTTTCCAACCAAAAAGTTGAAGCTGCAGCAACATCAGCCAATGATATAGCAGGTCTAAGAAGATTACCTGAACATAGATAAGCTTTTCTTAGAAAAGATTCAATTTTTCTATCTAAAGGATCCTTAAACGAGGTACCATCTGATGTAGGAATGGTAGTACGTTTAGCAAGGGTAGAAATAGCCCCATCAACTTTAGGGATTTTGTCCCAAAATTCTAATCTGTCAGGCGGAACAGGATATAATTGCTTAAAACGTTTAGAAGGAGTAAATGAATTACCCAATCTATCCCATTCCTTAGCAATTACTGCAGAAATAGCATTAGGAACAGGAAAGACTTCTGGAATAACCGCAGGAGCTTTAAAAACCTTATCCAAACGTATAGAATTAGTATCAAGAGGACTAGAATCCTCTATTTCTAAAGCAATTAGTACTTCTTTAAGTAAAGAGCGAATAAATTCCATCTTAAATAAATATGAAGATTTATCAGCATCAATCTCTGAGACAGAATCCTCTGAACCAGAAGAGTCCAAAGAATCAGAATGATGGTGTTCATTTAAAAATTCATCTGTAGAGAGAGAAGATTTAAAAGACTTTTTACGTTTACTAGAAGGAGAAATAACAGACAAAGCCTTCTTTATGGATTCAGAAACAAAATCTCTTATGTTATCAGGAACATTCTGCACCTTAGATGTTGAGGGAACTGCAACAGGCAATGGTACATCACTAAAGGAAATATTATCTGCATTAACAAGTTTGTCATGACATTTAATACAAACAACAGCTGGAGGAATAGCTACCAAAAGTTTACAGCAGATACACTTAGCTTTGGTAGATCCAGCAGGCAGAGGTTTTCCTGTAGTATCTTCTGGCTCAGATGCAACGTGAGACATCTTGCAATATGTAAGAGAAAAAACAACATATAAAGCAAAATAGATCAAATTCCTTATAAGACAGTTTCAGGAATGGGAAAAAAATGCCAAACATCAAGCTTCTAGCAACCAGAAGCAAATAAAAAATGAGACTGAAATAATGTGAAGACAAAAGCGACGCCCATATTTTTTGGCGCCAAATAAGACGCCCACATTATTTGGCGCCTAAATGCTTTTGGCGCCAAAAATGACGCCACATCCGGAACGCCGACATTTTTGGCGCAAAATAACGTCAAAAAAATGACGCAACTTCCGGCGACACGTATGACGCCGGAAACGGAAATGAATTTTTGCGCCAAAAAAGTCCGCGCCAAGAATGACGCAATAAAATGAAGCATTTTCAGCCCCCGCGAGCCTAACAGCCCACAGGGAAAAAAGTCAAATTTTTGAGGTAAGAAAAATATGATAATTAAAGCATAATCCCAAATATGAAACTGACTGTCTGGAAATAAGGAAAGTTGAACATTCTGAGTCAAGGCAAATAAATGTTTGAATACATATATTTAGAACTTTATAAATAAAGTGCCCAACCATAGCTTAGAGTGTCACAGAAAATAAGACTTACTTACCCCAGGACACTCATCTACATGTTTGTAGAAAGCCAAACCAGTACTGAAACGAGAATCAGTAGAGGAAATGGTAAATATAAGAGTATATCGTCGATCTGAAAAGGGAGGTAAGAGATGAATCTCTACGACCGATAACAGAGAACCTTATGAAATAGACCCCGTAGAAGGAGATCACTGCATTCAATAGGCAATACTCTCCTCACATCCCTCTGACATTCACTGCACGCTGAGAGGAAAACCGGGCTCCAACTTGCTGCGGAGCGCATATCAACGTAGAATCTAGCACAAACTTACTTCACCACCTCCCTTGGAGGCAAAGTTTGTAAAACTGATTTGTGGGTGTGGTGAGGGGTGTATTTATAGGCATTTTAAGGTTTGGGAAACTTTGCCCCTCCTGGTAGGAATGTATATCCCATACGTCACTAGCTCATGGACTCTTGTTAATTACATGAAAGAAATTAATCTGTTGTCTGGGAGTTTGATACATAAAGATAATATCCTCTTTTTCTAACTTAATCTTTTTCCCGTTAATTCTGTTCAACCAGAAATTCAACTTACTCCAGAATTTTTGAATCTTTGGGCAGGACCATAGACAATGGGTCAGATCCGCTAAAGGGAAGCTGCATCTAGCACATTTATTTTCTGCATTTTTATCCCATTTAGCTTTTACGGCAGGTGTAATATATACCTTATTTATCACTTTCATTTGGGACTCTCTCCAACCTATAGATAGTGTTGCTTTGTCTACTAAATTGAAACTTTTTTGTAGCCTCTCAATTGGCTGTCGCCAGCTTGCTGCTAAAGCCCCTATTCTTGTTGTTTCTTGGAACTTTTTTATTATCTTGTACCAAAAGGAGATAGAATAGTTTCCTTGACTATACATATTCAGTACCATATTCATCTTTTCGCCTAAGCTATCTTGTATAGATTCTTTGTTAAAAGTTTCTAGAAAATGCTGTATTTGCAAGTACGCGTAAAATTCATTGTTTGGGATTCCAAACTCACTTCTTAAATCCTGGAACGTTCTACAAGCTTTAGTGTCCCTATCTTGCAGTTGTTGTATGAAAGTTAGGCCCTTCCTCTTCCATCTATGAAAGACTTTCGACTCTATTGCTGGTATAAAATTGGGGTTCCCCACTATAGTCAAGTATTTTGAGTATTCCGGGCTAACTCGTAGTAATTTCAGAAGTTTATGCCATGCAATAATTATATTCTTAACGGTGGATAGCTTTTTAACTTTATCTGGTAATTTCCCATTGTAATGTAATAAAGCTTTTAAGCCATATGGGGCCACTAGAAATTCTTCTATATCATTTGTGGCGAAATAGTTTGCCTCTGTTAGCCATTCTAATGCAAATTTACCCATACATATTAAATTATATAGCTCTATAACTGGGAAAGCTAAGCCACCCCCTGATTTAAATAGTGACAGATTATGTAATGCAATCGCTTTACGTTTGTTGCCCCATAAAAATTTTAGACAGTCCCTTTTAAATGATACTAAATCCTTACGATTGATAAATCTAGGTAAATTTTGTAGCAAGTACAGGATTTTAGGGAATAGGACCATTTTAATTAGGTTTATTTTACCTGACAAGGTCAGTGGAAAATTAGCCCAGCTGGCCATATCCTTAGACAATTTTGCCCAAATTTGCGGGTAATTTAGTGTATACCAATTTTCAGGGTCTCTAGACAGTATGATACCTAAATATTTTAACTTTCCATTTGCATTCTTAAATGGAGCATTCTTATAACGATCTCTTTTTTCTTTTAACCAAAAAATCTCTGATTTATCAAGGTTTACTTTATAGCCAGCAAACTTACCGAATTCACATAGAATTTGAATTAGTAGAGGAATATTTTTTTGCGTATCTCTTAGGAAGACCAGTAAGTCATCAGCGTATAGTAAAAGCGTAATTCTTCTATTCCCTAGCCATATCCCATCTATTTCCTTTCTCAAATATATCGCTAAAGGTTCAATAGCTAAATTGAACAAATAAGGGGATAACGGGCACCCTTGTCTGGTTCCTTTCTGTAAAGTGAAATTTTGTGATATATTACCATTTATCAAGATGTTAGCCTGCGGCTCGTTATATATCAGTTGTACCAATCTGAGGAAAGAACCTGTGATTCCAAAGTTTCTAATTGTTGTAAATAAATGATCCCATGTAATCATATCAAAGGCTTTTTCAGCATCTATAGATGTGATAGCCATATCTGTTTGAATCCCCTTTCCCTTTTTTTTAATCTGGTTCCAATAGTAGTCTATTATCAACTGTACTTTCCTCAGATTGGTTGTAGAAGTCCTATTAGGCATAAAGCCAACTTGATCTTTATGTATTAATGGGGCCATCATTTTCTTTAGTCTTTGAGCAATTACACTCATAAGTAGTTTATAGTCGCTATTTAACAATGAGATGGGTCTGTATGAACCCATCTCTTCCGGGTTCTTACCTTTTTTCAAGACTAATGAAATTGTTGAAGTTGTAAAATATTTGGACTGCATTTTATTATTGATATATATTTTATTAAAAAGGCCTTCTAACGTAGGGATTATTTCTTCCTGCAAAATTTTGTAAAGTTCTATCGGAATCTGATCTGGGCCAGGGGCCTTGTTAATCGCCGTTTTATTAATTACTTTATTTCTTCCTGTGATATAGGTCTATTTAACTCGTCTAAGTCTTCTTTATCTAGCTTTGGTAATCTAATTTTATCCCAAAAATCTGCTTTAGCTTCCAAATTAATCTTATCCTTTATATATAAGTTTTGGTAATATTTATATATATACTCGTTTATTTCTTTAATATTAGTTAGTCAATCTCTCTGATCCCTTTCTAATCGTCTCTATAGCCCGTTTCTTCTTCCTGACTCTTACTAAATTTGCCAAAAATTTACCAGCCCTGCCACTATGTCTGTAGAAAAACGCCCTTGTTCTAAGATCTTCTTGTCTTACCTTTTGCATGAGAAAAGTGTCTCTTCCTAGTTTGGCCCTTATATATTTGTCCCAGAGTGTCCCTGATCTATCACTTAAGAACGCATTATAACAATTACGTACTTGTCCTGCTAGCTGTAACTCTTTCTGTTGTGCTATCCGCTTATTTTTCACTAAATACGCCTTGATTTCCCCTCTAATGAACGCTTTAAAAGCCTCCCAGAGAATTTCATAGCTATTTTCATATTCCTTATTGTAATACATATATTCCTGCCATTTTCTCTTTAACCAGTCCTTGAATTGTACATTTGTACTTAGGTATGTCGGGAAAAAAAACTTTGCTGGGTCTCTTTTGACCCCTTTAAACTTAAAATTTAGTACGATAATAGCATGGTCCGATATTACCACCTCTTTGATATCTGCTGATATTTCTGTACCTAATAAGTTTTCCGAAATCAAGAAAGCATCTATCCTAGACATAGTTTTATGACTATGAGATATACAAGAAAAACATTTTACATCTGGGTTCTGAATTCTCCAGATGTCCTTAAGTCTTAAATTTTTACACAAATTCTTAAGTAATTTAGTTTCTGCTCGGCTATTGCTATTCCTAGAGGGTTTTAGTCTGTCTAATGTTGGATACATCACCATATTTAGATCGCCTCCCAATATTATGTTCTCCGTACCATATTTCATTAGAATGACTTGAATCTTGTTCCAGAAAGCTTTATCTAGGCTATTTGGACCATAAATATTGCATAAAATCAGAGATCTTTCGTATACTATAATATGTAGAATTGCAAACCTTCCTTCTATATCTAATTCTTTCCCCACAATTTTATAATCTAATTTTTTATTTAATAAGATTGCTACGCCTCTTTTTCTTGTCGTGCAGGGTGTTGCAATCACCTCCTCTACCCATCCTACTTTAAGTTTGTCTAATTCCTGTTTTTTTAGATGTGTCTCTTGTAACATAATTATATCTGCATTATTTTTTTTTACATTGTTTCAAAATATTCTTCCGTTTCCATAATGAGGAAATCCCTCCCACATTCCATGATATTACTTTTAGTTGTTCAGCCATCAAATATTATAATAAACCCTATAGTGCATTGCAAGAAAAAACAGCGGGAGAGAAAAAAGAAAAAAAAAAAAAAAACAGGGGGGGGGGGCCCTTGGGTAAGGAAAGACAAGGATGGGAAAATAGAACACAACATAAAACATAATAAACAATAAATCAAAACATAATATAAAAACCAGATACAGAGGAACCCTCCTCCGTATCGCCCACAAATACTGAGAACATCATGCTCAGCTAGAACTATAACCCTAACTGCTCTTGGAAGCTCTAGCCTATTAACCATAATATTAAAACTATTAATCATCTCAAACTTTATTCTTTCTTAGAACCTGGTTAATATCTTTTTTGAAGTACTTCCTATATCTATGTTCTTGTTACTAAGAATTCTGTCTAGAGTATAGGAAATCTTTCGCTTCTTCGTAATTATTCAGTAGAACGTTTCCCTGTTCATTAAAAATTTTGATTTTAGCTGGATATATAATTGAAGCTTTCAAGCCTGATTTGATTAAGCTTGACCAAATAGGTACCATTTCTTTTTGTTTTTATGACGTTTCTACTTAAAAAATCTTGGAAAAGCAAGATGTTATACTCTCCTATCTTTACTGGGAATTTTTTCCTATATTGACTCATAATCATGGCTTTATCTTGAAAGTTCAAATACTTAACAATAACTGGTCTAATCTTAGTCTTACCATCCGCATAGGTTCTAGCGCTACCTACTCTGTGCGCTCTTTCAACCTGTATCCCTTGTGGGGGGATTTGCATACCCAATCCTAGAGGTAGCTGTATTGCCGTAAAGTGTATTAAATCCTGAAATTCCTCTATCTCTGGGAGTCCTATAATTCTGACATTGCTTCGTCTAGCTCGGTCCTCTAATTCTTCAACCTTATTTTGCAGTACATGTATTTGGCTAGATTGTTCCTTTAATTTAGTCTCATGTCTGACATTCATATCTTCTATATCAGATATTCTGATTTCTGCTTCTTGTAACCTCTCTGAAAACTGTTTAACTTCTGCCCTTAATTCTGAAATGTCCCTCTTTACCTGGTCAAATTGGGGCAACATAATGTCTGATAATTGTTTTACTAGGTCCTGAGACTCCATTGTATATATATTTGATGTTTCAAGCACGCTTCTATTCTCTATGTCTAAACTGTTTCTTTTTAGACTTTTCTTTTCTTTCCCTTTTGGTGGCATTGCCAGTGATTTATTTTTAATAGTGACAAACCTTTCCATATGTATGTGTATAAGTGGTATAGACTAATAAGGGCCTAGTGGTGGCCTAAACAGATCCAGGTGAGGGGACTGGAGAAGGGGAGAAAAAAAAAAGGAAAAAAAGGGGATAAAAAGGGGAAGTGATTGACGTGTGAGGGGTAAATTCTAAGTGGTGTGTTAACACTTATATTCGTGTAGGGTGTGACTAACTACGGTAATGCCTGATTATAAGTCGAGAAACAGTTATCTGTATTTTTTAGAAACACTCAATTATATATAGATGTCAATATAGCTCATATTCCTTAGATACCCAATGTCTCAGTAGGTTTCCAAACAAGCCTTTATAATCTGTTATTATGTATATGCTTTCAGAGCTTTAGCTAACCACAGTTAAACATTTAACTTTTCTAGGATTTTCTTAAATTACCATAGTTATACAATGTTAAATCTTAGCCTATTACAATACTTTGTGAACCTAGTGCTTCGTATCTTGCCACAGAAAAATTAAATATAGCTTAATATATAGCTCTTAAGATTCTCTGAGCAGTCCAGTTCCTATTAAACATTCTTATAATTAATTTTCCAAGTGTCTCTATAGATATATCCTTCTATTGGTGCTAGGGGCAGACTGTCGCTGACTATTTGCACCAAATCTAGCCGATGCTTCGCCCTGTTTCTACTTGTCAGTTATAATTGCCTTCTTGCTATAGGCTCCTGTATAGACAGATAACAAAGTCTTAGACTGGCAGCATTCAATAGCCTTTATAAGCTTATATAGCAAACTCGTCCGCGGGCCAGTTATTTTTCTTTCAGCAAAATTTATAGTGATCTTGAGTATAAGCCGCAACCAATGTAAACCATACCAATTAGCCCAGAGAGAAACAGGAGAGAAAAAAAAGGGGGAGTATATTCTTCTCCTTCCTGTTCCGCCAGGACTTCACCCACCTTGCGGTACCTGGCTAACAACAGCTGTAGTATAGAGGTTTCCTTACTCCATGAGATACTGCTACAGCACTTTCTTTTACTTTAGGCATCTCAACCATTAATACAATATACAACAAGCATCCTCTGTTGAATCTCTCCTGGACGCCTTATTATATGTTATTCTTCGTGGGGGGGACCCTGTTTGCATCAGTATGCTGTTTCATATTAGGGGGGGTTATTACGCTGATCGTCCTTCCACGAACAGGCCTTGTCTACTTGGGGACCTCCTTCCTTAGCCCCTATTCCACCAATTCTTTACATACTCCCCAATAGGCATCATCAAAAGTGCATACCTGGCCTTGTCCTGTCTCCCTTAATCTTCGTTCCCCCCACACCGGTTCTTCCAAACAGTAAAAAGAAAAAGTACCTTACATTGAGGTTGTTTACTGACTCTCCGGGCTTGCAAGCGGACTTATCTCTTGCCGTTTGTAGATGTCTCTCCACTCCGGAGCTCTGCTCCTCCAAGAGGTGACCCAGGCAATGGGTCTGCTGTTACGCCTATTTTGTGGCGGCCGTTTTGCTCACCCTCCGTCGGGTTCCAAGCTTCCCGCTACTGCTGCGGGCACCAGGCAGATCGCCTAAAGGTCAGGCTTGTCGAGCCAAATCCTCGGAGCACTTGGGGCTTGTTGCGCGCTCTCTCCCAACCAAAGCGCTACCGCACGCAGCGTCCGTGCAGCTCCGCCCCTTCCGGCCGTCCTATCTTCAAATTGGAGCAATCAGCATATTAAAATATTATGGATGAGTTATATAACACCAGAAATAATGTCTAAGTGGGGAAATGAGTACAATAACAACAATTGTGAGAAATGTAAAAAGGTTAAAGCCAACTTAATTCACTGCTTATGGGACTGCCCAAAACTACAAAGATTCTGGAGAATGGTATCATTTTGGGCTAACAAAATCTGTAATATGCAATTGCTACTACAGGCGGAACATGTTATATTTTTAATTTTTAAGAATACAGAAGCTACAGAGTGTAAAATATTCTTAGCAATGCTTATAATTTTAAGTAGAAATCTGGTTTTAAAAGGCTGGAAGAGTGAACGGGCACCCTCACTTAAAGCACTGAAAAATACAGTACAGAAGCAATTTTTGATTGAGCAAAATGATATTTGGGTTAATGTTGAAGTAAATGTCAGCAGGTTTTTCGAAAAGTGGAAGTTTTGGATTAAGAGCCAAGATAGAGAGTTCCAAAGGGAACTCACTACAAGGTTTGAAAACACATTATATATAATGGAAAGTAGACTCAGAGAGGAATGTTTATGAATAAAAGTAAAAAATAAAAGGGGACTTAATAAACAGTGCCAACCTCTCTTAGATAATCTTTGCTTAATAGCTGGCTGCTTATGTTTTCCTTTTTTCTGTATTATGTATACATTATTCTGTGAATGAGAATTTATAGTGAGAGTAAGTAAGATTACAATTGTATCTGGTTAAAAATTGTATGATTTATGACGAATTACATGTCTGTATAACTATGTTAAATTACCAATAAAAATATAATATAAAAAATAAATAGCCATGCTGTCTGGAGCAGTCTGCTCCACCCCTATCAGTGTTTAGACACAGGCATTGTATTTCAACTGAGTTCACAGCTTCTAGGCATGCTCCAGCAGATAATCCCTATGCACTTTCCCATTCTACCAAAGCAACAATAGAGATAGATACAGCAATAGAAAGAATTGTGTGGGGGGGAGTTAGAGCTGTACAATTCAGAAACTTAAAAGAAAGGGTTAATGGCGAGGCACTGCAGTATTAATTTGCAGGTGATGTAAAGTACATATTATATTTTGTCTCTATCCTAACTTATTGAATGTCCCTTTAAGGATACAGCTTCAGTTTGCTTGTTTTGTACTTAAAGGGACATAAAACCCAAATTTGTTCACAATTCAGATAGATAATGTCATTTTAAACAACTTTCCAATGTACTTCTATTATCTAATTTGTTTTGTTCTCTTGATATCCTTTGTTAAAAGGGATACCTGGGTAGACTCCTGAGCTGCTGATTGATGGTTGCACATATTAGCCTAATGTTATTGGCTCACTCAGTGCATTCAGCTATCTCCCAGTAGTGCATTGCTGCTTCTTCAACAAAGGATACCAAGATAATTAAGTAAATTGAATAATAGAAGTAATATGGAAATTTGTTTAAAATTGTATTCTCTATCTGAATCATGAAAGAAACGTTTTGGGTTTAATGTCCCTTTAAGGACTCAAGCAATTTAGGCATTTTTAGTATGTGTGTTTTCAACCATAATTTCCATATTTTTCATTTATGGCACCAAACCATATTAAAAGGGGCTTTAATTTGATATGAAATATACATATATAAATTAACATTAATTATATCTAAAAAATGGCAAAAAAATATGTAAAAATAAAATAAAAATTGCAGTTCTGGCAATAATAATGTGTACATTATGAGTGTGGCTAAAAAAAAGGATTTCAAAATAAATTCCGTTGTTTGTTCTGATTTAGAGTGTACATCATATATCTAACAGTTTAGTTTTAGTTTGGTAGGACACAAAATACTATTTCAATGTGGAACAATTTTAGAATTTGCTATGTTTTGTTTTTTAATTATATTTTTTTCTTTTAATAAATTTAACCCCTAAGGGGTCAAATTTAACCACTAAGGTTAAAAAACAAACAGAACACAGTAAACAGGGAAAGGGTTAATATTCGGGAAAGACAGGTAAAAGGAAGGGGGTTGACACTTTTTGATTCACAGGAACACTTTTTATCACGCTGACCTGACTTCTCTGCACCTCACAACTCACAATGAGGAGGAGGGGGGCGGATCATATAACCACACAGCACTGTGATTGGCTGTTACTGTGATCCGGAATGCTGAGAAATCCCTTTAATACTCATTCCCCCAGTTTTGCATAACCAACAGAGTTATATTCATATACTTATAAGCTCTGTGATTACCTTGTATCTAAGCATCTTCTGTCAGCCCCTGATCATATTATTATCTAATGACTTGCATTTAAGCCAATTAGTACTGTGTTGCGCACAACCCTCGGGCGTGAGCACAATGTTATCTATATGGCCCACATGAACTAGCAGTCGTGATAAAAGGCTGTCTGTTATGGCTTAGAAACAGGCAGAAATTTAGAGGTTTAAATGTTATAAAGTATTTTAATATAACAATGTTGGTTGTACAAAGCGGGGGAAATGGGTAGTAAAAGCGTTATCTATATTTTTAAACAATAACAATTTTGGTGTTGACTGTTCCTTTAAGGGTAGGATATCCATGGCGGAATTAAGTCATTGGTCTTTAAAGTGAGAAAAATTTACAGCAAAACCTATGGGTCTTCTCTGTAATACCTTCCCAAATGATTTGGGTTCAGGGCGATAAGTGGTCTTTACAAGCTTAACATATGGAACAGGAATAAGTTACAGGGATAATTACAGTGTTAGTAGCCAGCTCATTTTAAGAAAAGTGTTCACTTATAAAAGCGCCGGCTGTTGCATCCTGTTGTATGTCTCACCATTAATCTACAATCAGTTGTTCTGAAAGGGACATGAAACCTAAAGAGCATGCAATTTTAAATAACTTTCCAATTTACTTCTATTATCTAATTTGCTTCATTCTCTTGAAATCCTTGTTTAAAATCATATCTAAATATGCTCAGTGGCTGCTGATTGGTGGCTGCACATAGATGCCTCGTGTTATTGGCTCACCCTTGTGCATTGTTATTTCTTCAACAAAGGATATGTAAAGAATAACGCTAATTCGATAGACGTAAATTAGAATGTTTAAAATTGTGTTCTCTATCTGATTCATGAAAAAAAAAACATAATTTATGTAAGAACTTACCTGATAAATTCATTTCTTTCATATTGGCAACAGTCCATGAGCTAGTGACGTATGGGATATACAATCCTACAAGGAGGGGCAAAGTTTCCCAAACCTCAAAATGCCTATAAATACACCCCTCACCACACCCACAATTCAGTTTAACGAATAGCCAAGCAGTGGGGTGATAAAGAAAGGAGTAGAAAGCATTAACAAAAGAAATTTGGAAATAATTGTGCTTTACAAAAAATCAAAACCACCATAAAAAGGGTGGGCCTCATGGACTCTTGCCAATATGAAAGAAATTAATTTATCAGGTAAGTTCCTACATAAATTATGTTTTCTTTCATGTAATTGGCAAGAGTCCATGAGCTAGTGACGTATGGGATAGCAGATACCCAAGATGTGGAACTTCCACGCAAGAGTCACTAGAGAGGGAGGGATAAAAATAAAAGCAGCCATTTTGCGCTGAGAAAATGAATCCACAACCCAAAAAATAAGTTTATGCTCATAAATGAAAGAAAAATACTTAAATCAAAAGCAGAAGAATCAAACTGAAACAGCTGTCTTAAGAACTTTTCTACCAAAAACTGCTTCTGAAGAAGCAAAAACATAAAAACGGTAGAATTTAGTAAATGTATGCAAAGAAGACCAAGTCGCTGCCTTGCAAATCTGATCAACTGAAGCTTCATTCTTAAAAGCCCACAAAGTGGAGACTGATCTAGTAGAATGAGCTGTAATTCTCTGAGGTGGGCCTGACCGGACTCCAAATAAGCTTGATGAATCAAAAGTTTTAACCAAGAAACCAAGGAAATAGCAGAAGCCTTCTGACCTTTCCTAGGACCAGAAAATAAAACAAATAGACAAAGAATTCTTAGGATTAGGACACAAGGAAGGGACAACAAATTCTCTACTAATGTTGTTAGAATTCACAACCTTAGGTAAAAATTGAAAAGAAGTCTGCAAAACTGCCTTATCCTGAAGAAAAATAAGAAAAGGAGACTCACAAGAAAGAGCAGATAGCTCAGAAGCTCTTCTAGCAGAAGAGATAGCCAAAAGGAACAACACTTTCCAAGAAAGTAGTTTAATGTCCAAAGAATGCATAGGCTCAAATGGAGGAGCCTGTAAAGCCTTCAAAACCAAATTAAGACTCCAAGGAGGAGAAATTGATTTAATGACAGGCTTAATACGAACTAAAGCCTGTACAAAACAATGAATATCAGGAAGTATAGCAATCTTTCTGTGAAATAAAACAGAAAGAGCAGAGATTTGTCCCTTCAAGGAACTTGCAGACAAACCCTTATCCAAACCATCCTGAAGAAACTGTAAAATTCTAGGAATTCTAAAAGAATGCCAAGAGAATTTATGAGAAGAACACCATGAAATGTAAGTCTTCCAAACTCTATAATAAATCTTTCTAGAGACAGATTAACAAGCTTGTAACATAGTATTAATCACTGAGTCAGAGAAACCTCTATGACTTAGTACTAAGCGTTCAATTTCCATACCTTCAAATTTAATGATTTGAGATCGTGATGAAAAAACGGACCTTGAGACAGTAGGTCCAGCCTTAATGGAAGTGGCCAAGGCTGGCAACTGGACAACTGAACCAGATCCACATACCAAAACCTGTGTGGCCATGCTGGAGCCACCAGCAACACAAACTATTGTTCCATGATGATTTTGGAGATCACTCTTGGAAGGAGAACTAGAGGCGGGAAAATGTAAGCAGGATGATAACACCAAGGAATTGTCAGCGCATCCACTGCTTCCACCCGAACATCTCTGGACCTGGACAGGTATCTGGGAAGTTTCTTGTTTAGATGAGAGGCCATGAGATCTATCTCTGGAAGACCCCACATCTGAACAATCTGAGAAAACACATCTGGATGGAGAGACCACTCCCCTGGATGTAAAGTCGCAAGTGTGTCATTTCCACCAAAAAAGTTTTCAGTTATGTTGTGCGTCATACTTGGCACCAAACTTTTTCATTATTTCAATACCCCATTGATGTTTGCCTCTTGCCTTTTTCTCTATCAGAGGGCTATGCTATTTGCATTTTTTTCCCATTCCTGAAACTGTCATATAAGGAAATTGATAATTTTGCTTTATATGTTGTTTTTTCTCTTACATTTTTGCAAGATGTCTCAATCTGATCCTGCCTCAGAAGTTTCTGCTGGAACATTGCTGCCTGACATCGGTTCTACCAAAGCTAAGTGCATTTGTTGTAAGATTGTGGAAATTATTTTGCCGAATGTCATTTGTAATAGTTGTCATGATAAACTTTTACATGCAGATAGTGTGTCCATCAGTAATAGTACATTATCAGTTGCAAGTTCCTTCAACTTCTAATGTACATGATATACCTATGAATTTTAAAGAATTTGTTTCTGATTCTATCCAGAAGGCTTTGTCTCTCTTTAGCTATTTCGCTAAAAGAACTGGTGACCACATATACCTATACCTTTGTTTCCGGATACTCATATCAAGACACTAAAAATATGTGTCATGGATCCGTAATAAAATACAGGTTAAAGTGTATATGGATCACCAAAACTAAAACACAAACCGTTATAGCACAATCACTGTTGGATAGCAGTGTATAATAACATACATCATACAAATAACAGGTAGTAGTCCTGTACTGAAACAACGTATCATAGGTCAGCATATAACACAGTTATATCATATTACCAACATAAAATCAATGTGTCAATTAAGAACAATATATAGAAAAACATTACATAGATATATATAATTAATAAAACAACAATATCTAAAAATAATCGATCCCTCTGAATAGATTGATAACGTGTAAGACACTTCTACAAAGATATCCTTACTTCATGTGGGCTCACGATCTTGTAATGGATAGAGAAAAATAAACATGCAATGGGTATGAGGTAATCCTATACTTTTGTAATCATCTTTTGCAACAAATAATATTGCAACAAAATGGAGCCCTCTTCACAACAAAAGATACAATATGCATATAAAACAAAACGACAAATGGTATTAAAAATAGACAATGACATGCATAAAAACTAATATAAAAACCTGTAATCAAAATCCCTAATGTATATATCTACCACAAACTATCAGATATAATTTAATTAAAAGCAGCCATATCGAGATTTTCATTAAGACCATATGGAGTTAAAGTTTTTAACTTCCATATCCAATAGATTTCTCTTTGCCGTAAATGTGTGAGTCTATTTCTACCCCACTTTGGTAAAATCTGTTCAATAGGGATAATTTTAAAAATATCAGATTCATCTACATAATATGTGGTCTTATGGCGTGGTATACTATGGTTAATTAAAGGTTTCTTCAGATTCCACAGGTGTTCACCCCATCTCTTTTTTAGGGGTCTAGAGGTTCTTCCTATATATTGAACCCCACATTTACACTGTAGCATATAAACCACATATGCAGAATCACATGTAAAATGCGATGTAATATTACATTTTTCATTAGTAGAAAATGAAGAAAAATCTGTTTTATTACCTAAGGTGTACATACAAAGGCCACAGTAGGCTTTATTACACCTAAAGAAACCTTTTTTGGTTTCCAAAAAAACTATTGGGTTTATTTATTTTCTTAATGCACCGTTTTTTCATAACCACTTTGCTGGGAACCAAGTGTTGGTGCCCTTCTAAAAGTGCAAATAGGGGACTCATCCAATACCTTTTTAAGAATCTGATCTTCTTTTAGAATAAACCAATACTTCTGTAGGATTTTTTTAATTAGATGATGGTTGTTATTGAATCTAGTTATAAAATGTGGGCTGCTTTTGGTTTTTGACTTAAAACTAGTCCTTTCAAATTGAGTTTTTAGACCTAATTTTATACTGGAAAGAGGAAGGCTCTATACAAACAAAACCTTTTTTTAAAACTGTGGATACAAATAGTTATCTTAACTATAAGAGCAACCATTATAAACCATGGAAAGATAATATCCCCTTCAATCAGTTCTACAGGATTCGCAGAAAAGATATGTGTGTCTTTGACAAACAGTCTGATATTTAAAAAAAAAAGGTTTTTAGAAAGAAATTATCCTCCTAAATTGATTGAAGATAGTTTCCAAAGAGCTAAAACTAAAGATAGATCAGAATTTTTCAATAAGGTAGATAAAAACATTACAGAAAGGACTAGTTTTAAGTCAAAAACCAAAAGCAGCCCACGTTTTATAACTAGATTCAATAGCAACCATCATCTAATTAAAAAAATCCTACAGAAGTATTGGTTTATTCTAAAAGAAGATCAGATTCTTAAAAAGGTATTGGATGAGTCCCCTATTTGCACTTTTAGAAGGGCACCAACACTTGGTTCCCAGCAAAGTGGTTATGAAAAAACGGTGCATTAAGAAAATAAATAAACCCAATAGTTTTTTGGAAACCAAAAAAGGTTTCTTTAGGTGTAATAACGCCTACTGTGGCCTTTGTATGTACACCTTAGGTAATAAAACAGATTTTTCTTCATTTTCTACTAATGAAAAATGTAATATTACATCGCATTTTACATGTGATTCTGCATATGTGGTTTATATGCTACAGTGTAAATATGGGGTTCAATATATAGGAAGAACCTCTAGACCCCTAAAAAAGAGATGGGGTGAACACCTGTGGAATCTGTAGAAACCTTTAATTAACCATAGTATACCACGCCATAAGACCACATATTATGTAGATGAATCTGATATTTTTAAAATTATCCCTATTGAACAGATTTTACCAAAGTGGGGTAGAAATAGACTCACACATTTACGGCAAAGAGAAATCTATTGGATATGGAAGTTAAAAACTTTAACTCCATATGGCCTTAATGAAAATCTCGATATGGCCGCTTTTAATTAAATTATATCTGATAGTTTGTGGTAGATATATACATTAGGGATTTTGATTACAGGTTTTTATATTAGTTTTTATGCATGTCATTGTCTATTTTTAATACCATTTGTCGTTTTGTTTTATATGCATATTGTATCTTTTGTTGTGAAGAGGGCTCCATTTTGTTGCAATATTATTTGTTGCAAAAGATGATTACAAAAGTATAGGATTACCTCATACCCATTGCATGTTTATTTTTCTCGATCCATTGCAAGATCGTGAGCCCACATGAAGTAAGGATATCTTTGTAGAAGTGTCTTACACGTTATCAATCTATTCAGAGGGATCGATTATTTTTAGATATTGTTGTTTTATTAATTATATATATCTATGCAATGTTTTTCTATATATTGTTCTTAATTGACACATTGATTTTATGTTGGTAATATGATATAACTGTGTTATATGCTGACCTATGATACGTTGTTTCAGTACAGGACTACTACCTGTTATTTGTATGATGTATGTTATTATACACTGCTATCCAACAGTGATTGTGCTATAACGGTTTGTGTTTTAGTTTTGGTGATCCATATTCACTTTAACCTGTATTTTATTACAGATCCATGACACATATTTTTAGTGTCTTAGTATGAGTATCCGGAAACAAAGGTATAGGTATATGTGGTCACCAGTTCTTTTAGCGAAATAGCTACTGTTGATTCATGTATTTTTGTTTAAGCTACACACTCATGGTCAGCTACACACCCACTTCAGCATTCAATTATATGTTAGCCAGTTCTGTTTTGTAATCACATGGACACTGGTTTTGACACGCATGCGCAGTATTAGGTACTAGTAAAAGTACACACCCATCCCATTGTCCAATCTGATTACAGACGGTTTTTACTTGATCGTCTATTGGATACTCATGTTTTCACGCATGTGCATTATTCCACATTAGACGCTGAAATACTGTTTATAAGCCGTGATGTCTTTATTTTATGTATACACCTGATGAAACGGTCGCTAGACCGGGAAACGCGTTGTGTTACTTGGTCAACAATAAATTACAGCTGATTTTATATTTTGGTCATCACGAGTATTTTACTTGCACGGATTTGCTGAGTGTTTGAATATACCATCTCAGTTTTAATGCACCATTTGCTGACAGTTACTCCAGAGGACAACAGCGATACAAGCAGTGCAGTTTTTGCGAGAGGAAAGCTTGCTGAACAGCTTTAATAGTTCAGGTCGCACCTGTGGCGCTTCTCAAGTGCTTTGGATCTTGTAAGTGTGCACCATTCTTGTGCGTGAGTGTCTCATCCTCATTGATTGTGCACTATTGTGGCGCCTTCTTCTTTTCTTTTCCACTGTCTGTCTGTCTGTCTATATCTATCTATCTATATCTATCTATATCTATCTATATCTATCTATATCTATCTGTCTATCTATATCTATCTATGTATCTATCTATGTATCTATCTATATCTATCTATCTATCTATCTATCTATCACTAACCCACCTATTTAGAGGGATTTCTATCCCTTCTCAACAAGGGATATCTTGTAGATTGTAAACTCATAGGAACAGACCCTTCTCCCTGTATACTCATTCCTTTTATATAGTCTGTATTAGTTTACTGTATTTGAAATGATATATTAGTGTTATTATGCACCAGTTCATATGTACCCAGACCCTCCCCCCTGTGTATTCATTTATTTTATTTAGTCTGTTTTATGTAGCTGTATTTTTTAAACTATAAACTCATGTCATTATACCATTATTTCCTCATGTTCCCAGAGCTATGGAATGTTGCGGGGCTTTACAAATAATAATACTAATATTTCATTGTGCACTGTGTACATTTACACTTCACACCACTCCAGTCTCTGATCCTGCTCACTAATAATAACAGCAGTTGTAGTTATTGCTGGAGCTGAGTCATATTATATGTCTTTTATTAAAGACAATATCAATTCAACATCAATAGGAACTAAGCTGCTAATCTGCATGACCCAGTGACGTGCACTGAGCCTCCTACCTCAATACACAAGACGTGAGATTTGACAGACAATACTGAGGTAGTGAGAGTTTTTTAGAAACACACCCTGTCACCCCTGGAGCATTAGTAATGAGTACAAGTCTGGGGAAGTCACACTGTTCTCATGAGGGAGGTTAAAAACACTAATCTTTTGTAGAACACTGTTGTGCTAAGTCTGCAGTTCTCACTGTCACATGGGGCAGCAGAATGACTGAAGTGACACAGATATGTTAAATACAAACAACTCACATAACATCCTCCTTAGCCTGCATTGTACTTGCTGTGGGGGAGACTTTGATGTGCTTCATTAGAAAGGGAATGTACTGTACAGCAGTTTATGTTCCATTCCCTTTTATCCATTCACATGCACAGATATGCAAAGTGATCTAAAGAGGATGTGCAGACAGCTAGCACCAGTCACATGCACCTTGTCATTTTATTTTATACAAATTGCTTAATAGTTTTCCCACAAATTAAATCATTTACATAGCTGTTGTGATTTGCAGAAACATCTTAAAGGGGCACGTAAATTAAACTTCATGATTTAAATACTTATTTTATCCATATTTTCTCATTCTTTTGGTCTCCTTTGTAGAAGCTTAGCTCTTTTCCATGACAGCATAGTGAGGTAGGTTTAGGAGCGTGTACGTGTCTTGACTTCTATGTGTACAAATTACAATATTATGACAATAAGGCACGTGCACATTTCTAAGCTTACCTAGAAATACTGTGTGTTGCATTTGAATTATGATTTCCCTGGGCTTGATTATCAAAAGATGGCTACAAAAAACATTAAAAGAAAACACATTTAGCCTCGCAGGGGCAATCTTGGTTCAATTAAATGTACAGTCTAGTCAAACATAAACTTTCATGATTCAGACAGGGCACGTACTTTTAAACAACTTTCCAATGTACTTTTGTCATAAATTTTGCTTTGTTCTCTTGGTATTCTTAATTGAAAGCTAAACCTAGGAGGCTCATATGCTAATTTCTTAGCCCCTGAAGGCTGCCTCTTAGCTGAATGCATTTTGACATTTTTCACAACTAGAGGGTGTTTGTTCATATGTGCCATATATATATATATATATATATATATATATATATATATATATATATATATATATATATATATATATATATATATATAACATTGTGCTCGTGGCCATGGAGTTACATATGAGTCAGTACTGATTGGCTAAAATGCAAGTCTGTCAAAAGAACTGACATAAGGGGGCGGTCTGCAGAGGCTTAGATACAAGGTAATCACAAAAGTAAAAAGTATATTAATATAATCGTGTTGGCTGTGCAAAACTGGGGAATGGGTAATAAAGGGATTATCTATCTTTTAAACAATAAAATTTCTGGTGTAGACTGTCCCTTTAACAAAGACAATGGCCTGTCCCTGCAAGCATCAAGCTGTCTTCCATAGAAATAATGTTCTCTGCTATGTAAAAACTTGTAATTGGAGCACAGCTAGTGCGGGGAATGCCCTGTCAGTCAGGTTTCTGTGTTTGCTGTCTCATCAATCGCACAGAGACTTTGTCCCTGACTGCATCACATAAACAGTTGGGAAAATGTGTCACCTCCTCCTACTGCTCATTCTGGGGGTATCTGGGACTTACTGTGATATGGGGGGCGTGTCCTAACCACAGCCATGAGGAGTCGCAAAATGGAGAAGCTCTCTCTATAATTTAAAAAAATCTTAGCCATCTTTACTCTAATCAGCTATAATCACGCATAAACTTTGAAACTAAAAGGGCAGTAGCTAAGGATTGCTTTAACACCAAATATAGCCCTGTTTACATCGGCTGAAAGAAACAACTGAAGTTCCCAGAGAGCGACGACCGTGGCCTCATACTTCTTTCATATTCAACCCCCCCCCCCCCGGCTTGCTAGCAGCTGGGTAAAACAGCTTCATGCTAGTAAAAATTGAACAGTGAACTTATTCATCATAACCTGGTCCCTTGATATGGAGAGGGGTATACATCTACAGATGCAGGCGGCCCTTGAGGAGCTGGAACTACGGATGCTCCGCAATTTTGAGGGCTTACACCATGCCTTGCAGGTTGCCATGGGGAAAGTAGCAGACGAGCCAGCTGACAGGATTAAAGAGATGGACACCGCTACCCAGCAGGAGACGGCTAACCTAAGCAGGCAACCTCTGATACTAGAGCCCACACCCGAGCCTAAGCCTAGATTGGAAACAAGGGAGCATGTAACCCAGCGGTTGGGCCTGTCTCCACGTGAGCACGCAGAATATCTAGTCAGTTTTCACATCCTCACCCCACCTTACAGCGTTCCGCGAAGCAACAGTATCTGGGAGAGACCGGAGAGTACCCGACTTGCAAACAACACTGTGGCCATTTATTTTATCCGAGCAGCCCCCAGCACTCATGGAGTAGCTGCACTGCTTCAGAGAAGAAACCGGGTTATGTACATGAGAAGCTGAGTAGCAGAAGACAACCAAGTCCCGGGTTACCAAGTGCTGCAGCTGACCCTTTCATTAGTCGCTGGCTCGACATGGACAGGCTACCCAGGAGAGGCATGGGTTAAATAGCCATAAAGATTTATAGCTCTAAAGACATCCCTGTTTTACATTGAGATTCATTGTTTCTTTTTGTTTTTACTTTCCTCGCTGTTTTCTGCCTACATTTTGTTGGGCCCTGCCTGCCTTAGTGGCCTTATATATTCACACGGCGTAACATTAAGCCTACCACATTCAGTATGTTATCCACGTGAATGCTCTCCATTTATGTTTGTATATAACCCCTTATACAGTTATAGCTCCGATTTTACAAAGACTACTCTGTCTAGTTTATGGTGGGGGCATGTATTGTTTTATAGTAGGGATGGGATGGGATGCTATACCTGCAGGATAACCGTTAGGCTATAAGGTAGAATAGATTATATTAGATAATGCTGCCATGTACATGCTCTCCTCAACGTTTTAGAGATTTTATTAGTTAGATATTGCTAATGTTACTTGAGAAATATAGGGGGGAGCTTCAACATAGAGCTGGTTTATTGAAATACTATAGGGTTGCGTGTTAATAGGCATATCATTTAACCTGATCTTTTATTTGCTTGAGGTAAATGTAAATTAGGGTCAGGACCCTTTTTTTCTTATTATTTTTTTTACATTCTCTGTTTTTGGTACATAGTTATTCTAAGTATTAAGCTTTTGTACTTGTTAATTGGGTCCTTCACCAACACTAGCTATGTTTAAACATCCTGTCTTCTGTCTATGATTAAACCTGTATTGTATATATAACCTGCACTGCTCAATCCTAAATGCACATGTATCTTAGTTAATCGATGTCTCTATGCCTGCCCCATCTTCTCTTGGGAATGCGTACTACAGATATTTATTTTCTTCCACCCATCCCTCCACAATTCCATGTCAATAGTCTAATAGCCCTATATTGCCCCCCCCCCAGACAATTACTCAGCACCCTCTCCATATCATAGCATTTTAACTAGCCCACCTAGAAACCATGTTACTTCAAATACCCCCTACCCCCTTCCACTTCAATACGAGTGGCTCTGGCCCACTGATACCCCTTTAACCATCCCCCCTAAAAAGAAAAAGAGGTCTCATTTACAAACATGAGGTTAATCACTATTTGTACAAGGTACTATTCTCCCGCATATTTGTGCATAGATATGTAGAACACAGTGATTGTTTTAGTATAATTCTATAACTGAGGTGTTCAGCTATTCAACTTCTAAATCAATGTGCTATGTGTGGTCCCAAATAACAGACATTACTAACTATATTGTTTATACTCTGGTAATTGTTTATGTCTATAACTAAGTGGTAACCGTATTGTTTTCCTCCTTTGTTGTTACTTGTCATTCTTTGAAACCTCAATAAAAATACTTTATAAAAAAAACAAAAAAACAAACTTGTAATTGAGGAAAAAGTACCCATGAAGAACCTGACGTATGTTTAAACTTTAATATTACTCCTAATACAAATCAATTTACATTGTTTTCAGGGCACTGTAGCTAAAAATCTGTTATTTTCTCCTGTTAAGTGTAGTCAGTCCACGGGTCATCCATTACTTATGGGATTATAACTCCTCCCTAACAGGAAGTGCAAGAGGATCACCCAAGCAGAGCTGCTATATAGCTCCTCCCCTCTACGTCATACCCAGTCATTCTCTTGCACCTAACTAATCGATAGGATGTGTGAGAGGACAGTGGTTATTAAAACTTAGTTTTTATTTCTTCAATCAAAAGTTTGTTATTTTAAACGGCACCGGAGTGTGTTGTTTTTTCTCAGGCAGCATTAGAAGAAGAATCTGCCTGAGTTTGTGTGTGATCTTAGCGGACGTAACTAAGATCCATTTGCTGTTCTCGGCCTTCTGAGGAGCGGGGTAACTTCAGAACAGGGGACAGCGGGCAGGGTTCACCTGCAAAGAGGTATGTTGCAGTATATTATTTTCTAAGGAATGGAATTGACTGAGAAAATACTGCTAATACCGTTGAAATGTAAGTACAGCCTTAAATGCAGTAGTAGCAACTGGTATCAGGCTGTTATGTATGTATGTTGGCACTGAAGTATTTCTGGGGAATGGCACTTCACTAAGAAAATACTGTATACATATAACTTATAGCCTTTCTGCAGTGATAGCGACTAGCAACAGGCTTTTATTATCATTTCATATATTTAAAACGTTTACTGGCAGGTTAATCGTTTTTCTCTCTGAGGTACTTGGTGAAAAATTTATGGGCATTATTTTCCACTTGGCTGTCGTTTGTTTTAAATAAAGTCAGTTTATTGAGCTTCCCCACTGTTGTATTATGAGTGGGAGGGGCCTATTTTGGCGCTTTTCTACGCAGTAGAAATTCAGTCACAAGTCTCCTTATTCTCCCTGCATGATCCAGGACGTCTCTACAGAGCTCAGGGGTCTCCAAAACTAGTTTTGAGGGAGGTAATCACTCACAGCAGACCTGTGAGACTGTGTTTTGACTGTGATAAAAACGTTTATATTTTATTGTTATACGTTTTTTTCCGGTATTAAGGGGTTAATCATCCATTTGCTAGTGGGTGCATTCCTTTGCTAAATCAATGCATTTATTGTTAAAAATTGTTTTCTATAACTAATCCGGTTCATTGTTATTTCAACTGTGACAGTTTTGTGTGCTTCTTAAAGGCACAGTAACGTTTTTTATATTACTTGAAAATTGTTTGAAAAAGTATTTTCCAAGCTTGCTAGTCTAATTGCTAGTTTGTTTAAACATGTCCGACACAGAGGAATCTCTTTGTGCAATATGTTCAAAGGCCAATGTGGAGCCCAATAGAAATTTATGTACTAATTGCATTGATGCTACTTTAAATAAAAGTCAATCTGTACATGTTAATAAAAATTCACCAGACAACGAGGGGGAAGTTATGCCGACTAACTTACCTCACGTGTCAGTACCTGCATCTCCCGCTCAGGAGGTGCGTGATATTGTAACGCCAAGTACATCAGGGCGGCCATTACAAATCACTTTACAAGACATGGCTAATGTTATGACTGAGGTTTTATCTAAATTACCAGAACTCAGGGGTAAACGAGACCACTCTGGAGTGAGAACAGAGTGCGCTGATAATACTAGGGCCATGTCAGATACTGCGTCACAATTTGCAGAACATGAAGACAGAGAGCTTCATTCTGTGGGTGACGGGTCTGATCCAAATAAACTGGATTCAGACATTTCAAATTTCAAATTTAAGCTCGAGAACCTCCGTGTGTTACTAGGGGAGGTGTTGGCGGCTCTAAATGATTGTAACACGGTTGCAATCCCAGAGAAAATATGTAGGTTGGATAAATATTTTGCGGTACCAACGTGTACTGACGTTTTTCCTATACCTAAAAGACTTACTGAAATTGTTAACAAGGAGTGGGATAGACCCGGTGTGCCTTTCTCACCCCCTCCTATATTCAGAAAAATGTTTCCAATAGACGCCACCACATGGGACTTATGGCAGACGGTCCCTAAGGTGGAGGGAGCAGTTTCTACTTTAGCTAAGCGTACCACTATCCCGGTGGAGGATAGCTGTGCTTTTTCAGACCCAATGGATAAAAAGTTAGAGGGTTACCTTAAGAAAATGTTTGTTCAACAAGGTTTTATATTGCAACCCCTTGCATGCATTGCGCCGGTCACGGCGGCGGCGGCATTCTGGTTTGAGTCTCTGGAAGAGACCCTTGAATCAGCTCCATTGGATGAGATTACAAACAAGCTTAAAACCCTTAAGCTAGCTAATTCATTTATTTCTGATGCCGTAGTACATCTAACTAAACTTACGGCTAAGAATTCCGGATTCGCTTTTCAGGCACGCAGAGCGCTGTGGCTAAAATCCTGGTCAGCCGATGTGACTTCTAAATCTAAATTGCTTAACATACCTTTCAAAGGGCAGACATTATTCGGGCCCGGTTTGAAAGAAATTATCGCTGACATTACTGGTGGTAAGGGCCATGCCCTGCCTCAAGACAGAGCCAAACCAAGGGCTAGACAGTCTAATTTTCGTGCCTTTCGTAACTTCAAGGCAGGAGCAGCATCAACTTCCTCCGCTCCAAAACAGGAAGGAACTGTTGCTCGTTACAGACAGGGCTGGAAACCTAACCAGACCTGGAACAAGGGCAAGCAGGCCAGAAAACCTGCTGCTGCCCCTAAGACAGCATGAAGTGAGGGCCCCCAATCCGGAAACGGATCTAGTAGGGGGCAGACTTTCTCTCTTCGCCCAGGCTTGGGCAAGAGATGTCCAGGATCCCTGGGCGTTAGAGATCATATCTCAGGGATATCTTCTGGACTTCAAAGCTTCTCCCCCAAAAGGGAGATTTCATCTTTCAAGGTTGTCAACAAACCAGATAAAGAAAGAGGCGTTTCTACGCTGTGTACAAGATCTTTTACTAATGGGAGTGATCCACCCGGTTCCGCGGTCGGAACACGGACAGGGGTTTTACTCAAATCTGTTTGTGGTTCCCAAGAAAGAAGGAACCTTCAGACCAATCTTGGATTTAAAGATCCTAAACAAATTCCTAAGAGTTCCATCGTTCAAAATGGAAACTATTCGGACAATTTTACCCATGATCCAAAAGGGTCAGTACATGACCACAGTGGATTTAAAGGATGCCTACCTTCACATACCGATTCACAAAGATCATTACCGGTACCTAAGGTTTGCCTTTCTAGACAGGCACTACCAGTTTGTAGCTCTTCCCTTCGGGTTAGCTACTGCTCCAAGAATCTTCACAAAGGTTCTGGGGTCTCTTCTGGTGGTGCTAAGACCGCAAGGAATATCGGTAGCTCCGTACCTAGACGACATTCTGATACAAGCGTCAAGTTTCCAAACTGCCAAGTCTCATACAGAGTTAGTACTGGCATTTTTAAGGTCACATGGGT
Source organism: Bombina bombina (assembly GCF_027579735.1). Lineage (NCBI taxonomy): Eukaryota > Metazoa > Chordata > Amphibia > Anura > Bombinatoridae > Bombina > Bombina bombina. The sequence continues at coordinate 1,160,330,052 of NC_069502.1, forward strand.
GGAAAGTGAACGAGGAAAAGAGTTCTCTATTGCCACTCACAAGAGTTCCCTTCTTAGGGACTCTTATAGATTCTGTAGAAATGAAGATTTATCTGACAGAGGTCAGGTTAACAAAGCTTCTAAATGCTTGCCGGGTCCTTCATTCCATTCCACGCCCGTCAGTGGCTCAATGCATGGAGGTAATCGGCTTAATGGTAGCGGCAATGGACATAGTTCCCTTTGCACGCCTGCATCTCAGACCACTGCAATTGTGCATGCTAAGTCAGTGGAATGGGGACTACTCAGATTTGTCACCTATGCTGAATCTGGATCAAGAGACCAGAAACTCTCTTCTATGGTGGCTCTCTCGGCCACATCTTTCCAAGGGGATGCCTTTCAGCAGGCCAGATTGGACAATTGTAACAACAGACGCCAGCCTGATAGGTTGGGGCGCTGTCTGGAATTCCCTGAAGACTCAGGGATCTTGGACTCAGGAGGAGAGTCTCCTTCCCATAAATATTCTGGAATTAAGAGCAGTTTTCAATGCTCTTCTGGCTTGGCCTCAGTTAGCAACTCTGAGGTTCATCAGGTTTCAGTCGGACAACATCACGACTGTGGCTTACATCAACCATCAGGGAGGGACAAGGAGTTCCCTAGCAATGATGGAAGTATCAAAGATAATGCACTGGGCAGAGTCTCACTCTTGCCACCTATCAGCGATCCACATCCCAGGCGTGGAGAACTGGGAAGCGGATTATCTAAGTCGCCAGACTTTTCATCCGGGGGAGTGGGAACTTCATCCGGAGGTCTTTGCCCAACTTCTTCGACGTTGGGGCAGACCAGATCTCGATCTCATGGCGTCTCGCCAGAACGCCAAACTTCCTTATTACGGTTCCAGGTCCAGAGACCCGGGAGCGATTCTGATAGATGCTCTGACAGCACCTTGGGCCTTCAACATGGCTTATGTGTTTCCACCCTTCCCGATGCTTCCTCGATTGATTGCCAGGATCAAACAGGAGAGAGCATCGGTGATTCTAATAGCGCCTGCGTGGCCACGCAGGACCTGGTATGCAGACCTAGTGGACATGTCGTCCTGTCCACCATGGTCTCTACCTCTGAGACAGGACCTTCTGGTGCAGGGTCCCTTCAAACATCCAAATCTAATTTCTCTGAGGCTGACTGCATGGAGATTGAACGCTTGATTCTATCAAAGCGTGGATTTTCGGAGTCAGTGATTGATACCTTGATACAGGCTAGGAAGCCTGTTACCAGGAAAATTTACCATAAAATATGGCGCAAATACTTGCATTGGTGCGAATCCAAGAGTTACTCATGGAGTAAGGTTAGGATTCCTAGGATATTATCCTTTCTACAAGAAGGTTTAGAAAAGGGTTTATCCGCTAGTTCGTTAAAGGGACAAATCTCAGCTTTGTCCATCCTTCTACACAAACGTCTGTCAGAAGTTCCAGACGTTCAGGCTTTTTGTCAGGCTTTGGCCAGGATTAAGCCTGTGTTTAAAACGGTTGCTCCGCCATGGAGTTTAAACTTAGTTCTTAACGTTTTACAGGGTGTTCCGTTTGAACCCCTTCATTCCATTGATATCAAACTGTTATCTTGGAAAGTTCTGTTTTTAATGGCTATTTCCTCGGCTCGAAGAGTCTCTGAGTTATCTGCCTTACATTGTGATTCTCCTTATCTGATTTTCCATTCAGACAAGGTAGTCCTGCGTACTAAACCTGGGTTTTTACCTAAGGTAGTTACCAACAGGAATATCAATCAAGAGATTGCTGTTCCATCATTGTGCCCCAACCCTTCTTCAAAGAAGGAACGTCTTCTGCACAATCTGGACGTTGTCCGTGCCCTGAAATTTTATTTACAGGCAACTAAAGATTTTCGACAAACTTCTTCCCTGTTTGTCGTGTATTCTGGACAGAGGAGAGGTCAAAAGGCTTCGGCCACCTCTCTCTCCTTTTGGCTTCGTAGCATAATACGTTTAGCCTATGAGACTGCTGGACAGCAGCCTCCTGAAAGAATTACAGCTCATTCTACCAGAGCTGTGGCTTCCACTTGGGCCTTTAAGAATGAGGCCTCTGTTGAACAGATTTGCAAGGCTGCAACTTGGTCTTCACTTCACACTTTTTCCAAATTTTACAAATTTGACACTTTTGCTTCTTCGGAGGCTATTTTTGGGAGAAAGGTTCTTCAGGCAGTGGTTCCTTCCGTGTAAAGAGCCTGCCTGTCCCTCCCGTCATCCGTGTACTTTTAGCTTTGGTATTGGTATCCCATAAGTAATGGATGACCCGTGGACTGACTACACTTAACAGGAGAAAACATAATTTATGCTTACCTGATAAATTCCTTTCTCCTGTAGTGTAGTCAGTCCACGGCCCGCCCTGTTTTTTATGGCAGGTCTAAATTTTAAATTATACTCCAGTCACCACTGCACCCTATAGTTTCTCCTTTCTCGTTTGGTTTTCGGTCGAATGACTGGGTATGACGTAGAGGGGAGGAGCTATATAGCAGCTCTGCTTGGGTGATCCTCTTGCACTTCCTGTTAGGGAGGAGTTATAATCCCATAAGTAATGGATGACCCGTGGACTGACTACACTACAGGAGAAAGGAATTTATCAGGTAAGCATAAATTATGTTTTCGTATGCATAGACCTTTTAATGAGCTACTTGTTAATATGCGGAAAAAAAACAGTGAGATCTGTAGGGCGAAAATGTTTAGATAATAACGCTCATAAAATGCCCATGTTCAGCCCATTTAAAGGGAAAGTAAAGTCCAAATGAAACTTTCATAATTCAGATAGGGCATGTCATTTTAAAAAAACTTTCTAATTTACTTTTAACATCAAATTTGCTTTGTTCTCTTGGTATTTTTAGTTGAAAGCTAAACCTAGATAAACTTATATGGTAATTTCTAAGCCCCTGAAGGCCGTCTCTTATTTGAATGCATTTGACAAGTTTTCACAGCTAGAGGGCATTAGTTCACGTGTTTCATATAAATAACATTGTGCTCACGCACATGGGGTTATTTAAGAGTCAGTACTAATTGGCTGAGATGCAAGTCTGTCAAAAGATCTGAGATAAGGAGGCAGTCTGCAGAATCTTAGATACAAGGTTATTACATAGGTAAAAAGTATATTTCTATAACAGTGTTGGTTATGCAAAACTGGGGAATGGTAAATAAAGGGATTATCTATCTTTTTAAACAATGCATTTTTTGGTGTTTACTATCCCTTTAATGATAAAAAAAACAATTACACTTTGTATTTTGTACTTATAAGTACAAAGCTGAAAAATATAAAGGAACAGAGCGCAACTGGACTCAAGTGAAATAATTTAATGGCAAAAATTCATATTTAAAAACAAAGTAATCTACGTACCAGAAATAAAAAGTAAACAAGCACATAGAAGAAATTCGTTAGAGTAGGTAACTGCTGCCTCTTCTCGACTCCCGGTTCACCTCTCGATTAGATTCACAATAGGAACCGCTCCCCACAAGCCGTTATAGGTGCAGCAGAACTCCGTTTACTGGACCGGCTGGATAAACGGTTCAGGTAGAAAGTCTTTGTTAGTTTAGTGGCAGCTGGAGAATTGTACATGTCTTCCAGCAGACACCTGGCAGTCAACTTTCCAATGTCCTTTTATCATCAAATTTGCTTTGTTCTCTTGGTATTCTTAGTTGAAAGCTAAACCTAGGTAGGCTCATATGCTAATTTCTAAGTCCTTGAAGACCCCTCTTATCTGAATGCATTTGACAGTTTTTCACAGCTAGAGAGCGTTAGTTCATGAGTGTCATATAGATAACAAAGTGCTCACGCCTGTAGAGTTATTTATGAGAGGGCACTGATTGGCTAAAATAGTCTATCAAAAGAACTGAAATAAGGAGGCTTAGATATAAGGTAATCACAGAGGTAAAAACATATTACTATAACTGTGTTGGTTATAGGGGAATGGGTAATAAAGGGATTAACTATCTTTTAAAAAAATTAAAATTCTGGAGTAGACTGTCCCTTTAAAATCAGATTAGAAGTTTATAAGAGATAAAACACATGTGAACACATTTATTTTAATTTTGGTCTAGGTAAAGTCTTATTGTACACTTTCCACATGTGTTTGAGTTTACTCCTTGTTTCTTGGTATAATAAAAATGAGCTGCTTTTAATCAGTAGCAAATCTATGCTGATTACAAGATAAATAATAACAGCTAATAGTAAGCTAGTATGTTACTTTACAATACAATGTGTATTCTACTTACTTGTACACTACGCTGATTTTAGAGCATACTTAGATAGTCAAGTCAAGAATACTTTATAAGCATTACAATAGTACAAGTGTTGCCAATATTATATGTTACAGCAAAAATAGATTAATAACAATTTATCAAATAGGAAGATAGTGGGATTAAGATGTTTTGACAATTCATTTATTCTGATTGTGGGTTCCGGTGTTCTATCAGATTCTGATCATTTGTCAGAATCTGCTCCCTCTGACTGCGCAAGCTCTGTATGGCGTAATCACATTCCACATATGTTAAATAGGAACGTGTGGAACACGATTATGTCAATCAGCAACATGCGCAGTCAGAGGGAGCAGATTCTGACTTGGAAGCTGTAGTGTTGAATTTTGATGCCCAAACAAATGCGCACATGCGCTGTTAGTTTGCTTGTCACGGTGAGGAGGATAAAGGCTACACTGCATGGGGTTAAATAGAAGCAATGTGTGAATGATGCCTGGGATGAGGGAAGAGGGAGAGAGAATATGTGTAGCCTCAGCCGGTATATAATTACACCTTAAAGAACAACTCTAGGAGGAGACTCAAGGAGGAGCCAGAAATTCAATGTGACACAAAAGTGAGAATAACATAATTTATGTAAGAACTTACCTGATAAATTAATTTCTTTCATATTAGCAAGAGTCCATGAGCTAGTGACGTATGGGATATACATTCCTACCAGGAGGGGCAAAGTTTCCCAAACCTCAAAATGCCTACAAATACACCCCTCACCACACCCACAAATCAGTTTAACGAATAGCCAAGAAGTGGGGTGATAAGAAAAAGTGCGAAAGCATAAAAAATAAGGAATTGGAATAATTGTGCTTTATACAAAAAAATCATAACCACCACAAAAAAGGGCGGGCCTCATGGACTCTTGCTAATATGAAAGAAATGAATTTATCAGGTAAGTTCTTACATAAATTATGTTTTCTTTCATGTAATTAGCAAGAGTCCATGAGCTAGTGACGTATGGGATAATGACTACCCAAGATGTGGATCTTCCACGCAAGAGTCACTAGAGAGGGAGGGATAAAATAAAGACAGCCAATTCCGCTGAAAATAATCCACACCCAAAATAAAGTTTAATATTAAAAATATAAGCAGAAGATTCAAACTGAAACAGCTGCCTGAAGTACTTTTCTACCAAAAACAGCTTCAGAAGAAGAAAACACATCAAAATGGTAGAATTTAGTAAAAGTATGCAAAGAAGACCAAGTTGCTGCTTTGCAAATCTGATCAACCGAAGCTTCATTCCTAAACGCCCAGGAAGTAGAAACTGACCTAGTAGAATGAGCTGTAATCCTCTGAGGCGGAGTTTTACCCGACTCAACATAGGCATGATGAATTAAAGATTTCAACCAAGATGCCAAAGAAATGGCAGAAGCTTTCTGGCCTTTTCTAGAACCGGAAAAGATGACAAATAGACTAGAAGTCTTTTGGAAAGTCTTAGTAGCTTCAACATAATATTTCAAAGCTCTAACAACATCCAAAGAATGCAATGATTTCTCCTTAGAATTCTTAGGATTAGGGCATAATGAAGGAACTACAATTTCTCAACTAATGTTGTTGGAATTCACAATCTTAGGTAAAAATTCAAAAGAAGTTCGCAACACTGCCTTATCCTGATGAAAAATCAGAAAAGGAGACTCACAAGAAAGAGCAGACAATTCAGAGACTCTTCTGGCAGAAGAGATGGCCAAAAGGAGCAAAACTTTCCAAGAAAGTAATTTAATGTCCAATGAATGCATAGGTTCAAACGGAGGAGCTTGAAGAGCCCCCAGAACCAAATTCAAACTCCAAGGAGGAGACATTGACTTAATGACAGGTTTTATACGAACCAAGGCTTGTACAAAACAATGAATATCAGGAAGATTAGCAATCTTTCTGTGAAAAAGAACAGAAAGAGCAGAGATTTGACCTTTCAAGGAACTTGCGGACAAACCTTTATCTAAACCATTCTGAAGAAACTGTAAAATTCTCGGAATTCTAAAAGAATGCCAGGAAAAATGATGAGAAAGACACCAAGAAATATAAGTCTTCCAGACTCTATAATATATCTCTCTAGATACAGATTTACGAGCCTGTAACATAGTATTAATCACAGAGTCAGAGAAAACATAATTTATGTAAGAATTTACCTGATAAATTCATTTCTTTCATATTAGCAAGAGTCCATGAGCTAGTGACGTATGGGATATACATTCCTACCAGGAGGGGCAAAGTTTCCCAAACCTTAAAATGCCTATAAATACACCCCTCACCACACCCAAAATTCAGTTTAACGAATAGCCAAGAAGTGGGGTGATAAGAAAAAAAGTGCGAAAGCATATAAAATAAGGAATTGGAATAATTGTGCTTTATACAAAAAAATCATAACCACCACAAAAAAGGGCGGGCCTCATGGACTCTTGCTAATATGAAAGAAATGAATTTATCAGGTAAGTTCTTACATAAATTATGTTTTTTTTCATGTAATTAGCAAGAGTCCATGAGCTAGTGACGTATGGGATAATGACTACCCAAGATGTGGATCTTTCCACGCAAGAGTCACTAGAGAGGGAGGGATAAAATAAAGACAGCCAATTCCTGCTGAAAATAATCCACACCCAAAATAAAGTTTAATGAAAAACATAAACAGAAGATTCAAACTGAAACCGCTGCCTGAAGTACTTTTCTACCAAAAACTGCTTCAGAAGAAGAAAATACATCAAAATGGTAGAATTTAGTAAAAGTATGCAAAGAGGACCAAGTTGCTGCTTTGCAAATCTGATCAACCGAAGCTTCATTCTTAAACACCCAGGAAGTAGAAACTGACCTAGTAGAATGAGCTGTAATCCTTTGAGGCGGAGTTTTACCCGACTCGGCATAGGCATGATGAATTAAAGATTTCAACCAAGATGCCAAAGAAATGGCAGAAGCTTTCTGGCCTTTTCTAGATCCGGAAAAGATAACAAATAGACTAGAAGTCTTTCGGAAAGACTTAGTAGCTTCAACATAATATTTCAAAGCTCTAACAACATCCAAAGAATGCAACGATTTCTCCTTAGAATTCTTAGGATTAGGACATAATGAAGGAACCACAATTTCTCTACTAATGTTGTTGGAATTCACAACCTTAGGTAAAAATTCAAAAGAAGTTCGCAACACCGCCTTATCCTGATGAAAAATCAGAAAAGGAGACTCACAAGAAAGAGCAGATAATTCAGAGACTCTTCTGGCAGAAGAGATCGCCAAAAGGAACAAAACTTTCCAAGAAAGTAATTTAATGTCCAATGAATGCATAGGTTCAAACGGAGGAGCTTGAAGAGCCCCCAGAACCAAATTCAAACTCCAAGGAGGAGAAATTGACTTAATGACAGGTTTTATACAAACCAAAACTTGTACAAAACAATGAATATCAGGAAGATTAGCAATCTTTCTGTGAAAAAGAACAGAAAGAGCAGAGATTTGTCCTTTCAAAGAACTTGCGGATAAACCTTTATCTAAACCATCCTGAAGAAACTGTAAAATTCTCGGAATTCTAAAAGAATGCCAAGAAAAATGATGAGAAAGACACCAAGAAATATAAGTCTTCCAGACTCTATAATATATCTCTCTGGATACAGATTTACGAGCCTCTAACATAGTATTAATCACAGAGTCAGAGAAACCTCTTTGACCAAGAATCAAGCGTTCAATCTCCATACCTTTAAATTTAAGGATTTGATTATCCTGATGGAAAAAAGGACCTTGCGACAGAAGGTCTGGTCTTAGCGGAAGAGTCCACGGATGGCAAGAGGCCATCCGGACAAGATCCGCATACCAAAACCTGTGAGGCCATGCCGGAGCTACCAACAGAACAAACGAGCATTCCTTCAGAATCTTGGAGATTACTCTTGGAAGAAGAACTAGAGGCGGAAAGATATAGGCAGGATGATACTTCCAAGGAAGTGATAATGCATCCACTGCTTCCGCCTGAGGATCCCGGGATCTGGACAGATACCTGGGAAGTTTCTTGTTTAGATGAGACGCCATCAGATCTATTTCTGGAAGCTCCCACATTTGAACAATCTGAAGAAATACCTCTGGGTGAAGAGACCATTCGCCCGGATGCAACGTTTGGCGACTGAGATAATCCGCTTCCCAATTGTCTATACCTGGGATATGAACTGCAGAGATTAGACAGGAGCTGGATTCCACCCAAACCAGAATTCGAGATACTTCTTTCATAGCCAGAGGACTGTGAGTCCCTCCTTGATGATTGATGTATGCCACAGTTGTGACATTGTCTGTCTGAAAACAAATGAACGATTCTCTCTTCAGAAGAGGCCAAGACTGAAGAGCTCTGAAAATTGCACGGAGTTCCAAAATATTGATCGGTAATCTCACCTCCTGAGATTCCCAAACTCCTTGTGCCGTCAGAGATCCCCACACAGCTCCCCAACCTGTGAGACTTGCATCTGTTGAAATTACAGTCCAGGTCGGAAGAACAAAAGAAGCCCCCTGAATTAAACGATGGTGATCTGTCCACCACATTAGAGAGTGTCGTACAATCGGTTTTAAAGATATTAATTGAGATATCTTTGTGTAATCCCTGCACCATTGATTCAGCATACAGAGCTGAAGAGGTCGCATGTGAAAACGAGCAAAGGGGATCGCGTCCGATGCAGCAGTCATAAGACCTAGAATTTCCATGCATAAGGCTACCGAAGGGAATGATTGCGACTGAAGGTTTCGACAAGCTGAAATCAATTTTAGACGTCTCTTGTCTGTAAAAGACAGAGTCATGGACACTGAATCTATCTGGAAACCCAGAAAGGTTACCCTTGTCTGAGGAATTAATGAACTTTTTAGTGAATTGATCCTCCAACCATGATCTTGAAGAAACAACACAAGTCGATTCGTATGAGATTCTGCTAAATGTAAAGACTGAGCAAGTACCAAGATATCGTCCAAATAAGGAAATACCACAATACCCTGTTCTCTGATTACAGACAGAAGGGCACCGAGAACCTTTGTAAAAATTCTTGGAGCTGTTGCTAGGCCAAACGGCAGAGCCACAAACTGGTAATGCTTGTCCAGGAAAGAGAATCTCAGAAACTGATAGTGAGCTGGATGAATCGGAATATGCAGATATGCATCCTGTAAATCTATTGTAGACATATAATGCCCTTGCTGAACAAAAGGCAGGATAGTCCTTACAGTTACCATTTTGAATGTTGGTATCCTTACATAACGATTCAATATTTTTAGATCCAGAACTGGTCTGAAGGAATTCTCCTTCTTTGGTACAATGAAGAGATTCGAATAAAACCCCAGCCCCTGTTCCAGAACTGGAACTGGCATAATTACTCCAGCCAACTCTAGATCTGAAACACATTTCAGAAATGCTTGAGCTTTCGCTGGGTTTACTGGGACACGGGAAAGAAAAAATCTCTTTGCAGGAGGTCTCATCTTGAAACCAATTCTGTACCCTTCTGAAACAATGTTCTGAATCCAAAGATTGTGAACAGAATTGATCCAAATTTCTTTGAAAAAACGTAATCTGCCCCCTACCAGCTGAGCTGGAATGAGGGCCGCACCTTCATGTGGACTTAGAAGCTGGCTTTGCTTTTCTAGAAGGCTTGGATTTATTCCAGACTGGAGATGGTTTCCAAACTGAAACTGCTCCTGAGGATGTAGGATCAGGCTTTTGTTCTTTGTTGAAACGAAAGGAACGAAAACGATTATTAGCCCTGTTTTTACCCTTAGATTTTTTATCCTGTGGTAAAAAAGTTCCTTTCCCACCAGTAACAGTTGAGATAATAGAATCCAACTGAGAACCAAATAATTTATTACCCTGGAAAGAAAGGGAAAGTAGAGTCGATTTAGAAGACATATCAGCATTCCAAGTTTTAAGCCATAAAGCTCTTCTAGCTAAAATAGCTAGAGACATAAACCTGACATCAACTCTGATAATATCAAAAATGGCATCACAGATAAAATTATTAGCATGTTGAAGAAGAATAATAATGTTATGAGAATCATGATCTGTTACTTGTTGCGCTAAAGTTTCCAACCAAAAAGTTGAAGCTGCAGCAACATCCGCCAAAGATATAGCAGGTCTAAGAAGATTACCTGAACACAAATAAGCTTTTCTTAGAAAGGATTCAATTTTCCTATCTAAAGGATCCTTAAAGGAAGTACCATCTGCCGTAGGAATAGTAGTACGTTTAGCAAGGGTAGAAATAGCCCCATCAACTTTAGGGATTTTGTCCCAAAACTCTAATCTGTCAGACGGCACAGGATATAATTGCTTAAAAGGAGTAAATGAATTACCCAATTTATTCCATTCCCTGGAACAGGAAAAACTTCTGGAATAACTACAGGAGATTTAAAGACCTTGTCTAAACGTTTAGATTTAGTATCAAGAGGACCAGAATCCTCAATTTCTAATGCAATTAGGACTTCTTTAAGTAAAGAACGAATAAATTCCATTTTAAATAAATTTGAAGATTTATCAGCATCAACCTCTGAAACAGAATCCTCTGAACCAGAAGAATCATTAGAATCAGAATGATGATGTTCATTTAAAAATTCATCTGGATAAAGAGAAGTTTTAAAAGACTTTTTATGTTTACTAGAAGGAGGAATAACAGACATAGCCTTCTTAATAGATTCAGAAACAAAATCTCTTATGTTATCAGGAACACTCTGAACATTAGATGTTGATGGAACTGCAACAGGTAATCGTATTTTACTAAAGGAAATATTTTCTGCATTAACAAGTTTGTCATGACATTTAATACAAACAACAGCTGGAGGAACAGCTACCAAAAGTTTACAGCAGATACACTTAGCTTTGGTAGTTCCAGCACCAGGCAGCGATTTTCCTGAAGTATCTTCTGACTCAGATGCAACATGAGACATCTTGCAATATGTAAGAGAAAAAACAACATATAAAGCAAAATTGATCAAATTCCTTAAATGACAGTTTCAGGAATGGGAAAAAATGCCAAAGAACAAGCTTCTAGCAACCAGAAGCAATGAAAAATGAGACTTAAATAATGTGGAGACAAAAGCGACGCCCATATTTTTTTTAGCGCCAAATAAGACGCCCACATTATTTGGCGCCAAAAATGACGCCACATCCGGAACGCCGACATTTTTGGAGCAAAAGAACGTCAAAAAATGACGCAACTTCCGGCGACACGTATGACGCCGGAAACAGAAAAGATTTTTTGCGCCAAAAAAGTCTGCGCCAAGAATGACGCAATAAAATGAAGCATTTTCAGCCCCCGCGAGCCTAGCAGCCCACAGGGAAAAAGTCAAATTTTTTAAGGTAAGAAAAAATGATTGATTCATATGCATTATCCCAAATATGAAACTGACTGTCTGAAATATGGAACGTTGAACATCCTGAATCAAGGCAAATAAATGTTTGAACACATATATTTAGAACTTTATATAAAAGTGCCCAACCATAGCTTAGAGTGTCACAGAAAATAAGACTTACTTACCCCAGGACACTCATCTACATGTAGTAGAAAGCCAAACCAGTACTGAAACGAGAATCAGTAGAGGTAATGGTATATATAAGAGTATATCGTCGATCTGAAAAGGGAGGTAAGAGATGAATCTCTACGACCGATAACAGAGAACCTATGAAATAGACCCCGTAGAAGGAGATCATTGAATTCAAATAGGCAATACTCTCTTCACATCCCTCTGACATTCACTGCACGCTGAGAGGAAAACCGGGCTCCAACCTGCTGCGGAGCGCATATCAACGTAGAATCTAGCACAAACTTACTTCACCACCTCCATAGGAGGCAAAGTTTGTAAAAACTGATTTGTGAGTGTGGTGAGGGGTGTATTTATAGCCATTTTGAGGTTTGGGAAACTTTGCCCCTCCTGGTAGGAATGTATATCCCATACGTCACTAGCTCATGGACTCTTGCCAATTACATGAAAGAAAAGAAAATAATAAAAGTAGAGAGGAAGAAAAGAAACAACAACAACAAAAGAGGGCCTATTTAGGCCTAGATATTGCTTCAGCTATGTCATCATCACAGAAGTACCAAGATATGTCACACAAAGACAGAACTTAATGAAGTGTCAGCGTCTCCACGTCCAGTGAGAGTTAAGTAAGGGTGAAAATTGGGTGGAAAGAGTTAGCGGCGAACTCAAACTGGGTTAATATAATGGTCCAACATATCTTTGGCAGTAATGAACACGTCTCTGGAGTCCAGTCTAAAAAAATCTATATTCCTCTAATTCTAGGAAGTCATTCACCCTATTTCTCCACATGACTAGGTCTGGGGGTTCTTGTGATTTCCAGTTTTTGGCGATCAAAGATTTAGTGCTGTTTGAAAAAATACGGAAAAGGATGTTATGGGCTTTGGAAGGGAGTTTAATGTATTTGTTAAGGAGGAATACCAGCGGGTCAAAGGGGAGTAGCATCTGAAAGATTATCTCTATCTCTGCGATTATGGATCTCCAGAACTGGTTCACACTGTTGCACCACCACCACATATGGCCCATGCCACTTCCCACATGGCCACAACGCCAGCAGCGGTTCCCTGATGAGGGGTAAAATTTATGTAAGCGTCGTGGGGTAAGGTACCAGTTATGGAGAATTTTATAGTTCAACTCTAGTACTCCCGCCGAAACGGATGATGATTTAGTGTTAGTGAAAATGGATCTGGCTGTCTGGGGTAGGATGGCGACTCCAAGTTCCCTCTCCCAGGACGCGAGAGAGCGGGGAAGGAAACCCGGGGGGGGGGGTTAGAATTGAGTAGATTTTAGATAAGGTGTGGCCAAGAGGGGTGGCAGAGGACAGTAGTTTCTCTAGATTTGTCATTGGTCTCACCATATTAAGGTATTGTTTATGGGATGAAATGTAATGGCAGACTCTTCTATAGTTATACCAGCTCTGGGCCCAAGTATACCCTAGCTCAATCAGTTTTTCATGTGTATGTATATTTTCATTGTCAACCAAGTGGTGTAAAGAGACATCGGGGGAGAGTTTTTGGTCAGAGTGATACACTCCTAGGTCTTTCAAGGAAAATTCAGTATTGTAAATTAGAGAGGTAAGCGGGGATGGGACTGAGGAAATGTAGGGGTTGCTTCTATTAACTATGCCCCATTGAGTCAGGGTCTCCTGAGTGATCGGATTTTTAATATCTTTAGTCAGCCCCTCCCCGCGGGGAGACCAGCTAACGGAATGAAGGTCTAAGTCTCTATTGAGTTGTTCCTCAAGGTAGACCCACCTCTTCTGATTCTTATGGGTCCTCCAGTCCAGAATTCTTTGGATAAAGATAGATGGTCTATAAAGATCCAAGTTTGGAACCCCCAAACCTCCATGGATACGGGGGGTCAACATAGTCTTGTTATTGATTCTGGCAGGGCCGCCCTTCCATATATAAGAATGGAATAGTCTTTGAATATTGGGGAGGAATCGGGGGGGGGGGGAGGGGTATAGGGAGAGCTTGCAGGAGGTATAAGAGTCTGGGAAAAGCCGTCATTTTTATTGAATTTATTCTACCAATCCAAGAGAGATGCCTTGAGTGCCATGAGTGCCATGAGGAGAGCTCTCTCTCCAGGGAGATCTTGGCAGGGATATAATTTAGCTTGAACAATAAGTCAAAGTCGTCTGATAAGTGTGTGCCTAGGTACTTAAGGGAATATTTACATTGGCGAAAGGGACAGGTGAGCTCAATCTGTCGGGAAAGGTTGGGTGTCATGGAGACCCCAAGGAATTCTGATTTTGAATGATTAATGAGGAATTTTGACAATTTGTTAAAAAGGGCCAGCTCTTCTAAAAGGGGAGGGATTGATCTGACTGGATTGGCAAGGGAGAATAAAATGTCATCTGCAAACAGGGACAATTTATAGGTCTGATCCTCTATCCGGATTCCCTCAACCTCTGGGTTTTGCCTAATTTTGGTGGCGAAAGTCTCTAGGAGACATACAAACAACAAGGGGGATAGGGGACACCCCTGTCTGGTACCGTTCGTAATCTGGAAGAGCGGGGAAAGAATGCCATTTAGGGAGATGCGGGCATTGGGACAATTATAGAGGGCAAAGATCCTATGTAGCATAGAAGCTCCTAGGCCCATAGTCTGAAGGGTAGCTCTGAGGAAGGACCACCTAACCCGATCGAAGGCCTTCTCCGCGTCGGTGGAAAGCCAGACTGCGGGACGGCCCTGCTCTTTAGCGTGGTACATAAGATGGAGATTGCGAACCGTATTGTCCCTCGCCTCTCTGTGGGGGATAAACCCAACTTTATCCTGGTGGATTAGAAGGGGGAGAATTTGATTGAGTCTAATGGAAATCATTTTGGCAAATATTTTAATGTCGGCGTTTAGTAGGGAGATTGGTCTGTAATTGGGGATAAGGTCAGGGGACTTATTTGGCTTTGGGATTACGGTGATATGGGATTGTAAGGATTGCGGGGGAAAATATTTATTATTATCAATGTCAGAGAAGTGGGCTAGTAAGGGGGGAGCCAGGATGTCAATAAATTTAGAGTAATAGGCGTGGCCGAAACCATCTGGCCCCGGGGCTTTGCCTGAGGGGAAAGACAGGATGGCCGTTTGGAGCTTTTTTAGTGTAAAGGGTGATTCCAAGTTAGATCTCTGTTCGGCAGTCAGGGAAGGGAGTTGGAGTGAGGCTAAGTAGAGTGAGATGTCAGAAGGCGAGGGAGGGGTAGAGGTTCTATCTAGGTTGTATAGGTCCTCATAGTAAGTCTTAAAGCTATTGGCTATGTCTTGAGAAGTGAACCGGGTCTTGCCCCCAATGTCCTTAATTGATGTAATATAGTTTTTAGAGGCTTTATTACGTAAGAGTCTTGCTAGCAGTCTCCCCTGTTTATTACCCCCTTCATAGAATCGTCTCCTAAGGAAGAGAGCTCTGCGTTTGGCCCCGAGTCCCAAAATAAGGGCCAGTTGGTTTTGTTTATGTTGTATCTGTTCGAGCAGTGAGTGAGCCTTGGGGTGTCTCTTATGGATATCCTGCAATTTATCTAATTCTTCTAGTAGGTTTTTGAGAACTATTGAGTTTTGTCTATCCCTAGCCGCTTTTATCGCTATGAAGTCTCCTCTCACTACACATTTGTGGGCCTCCCATATGGGCAAGGGGTTGATTTTTAACAGCTTTGCTGTGGTGATCTTTGCCGCCTCCTGTTGGACAGGAGTGATATCTCAACAGTAATTAAGTTGATCTGTGGACTATATCTTAGGAAAGAAAGGTGGGATTTGAACCTGCATGGGCAAAAGAGATTCCCGAAATCATATAGAAGTATGTGTGGTATATGATCAATGGAGGTGTAATAACACAACTGATTAAGAAAATGAAAAGCAGATTAGACGGGAAAAAAACTTTTGGAGTCAAGTCTTACAAACAATTATTAACATAACATTAACAATGGCAATGGGCAATCTAGCCTTTTGTGGTCCCTGAGTTTGGGAAACTTTCTTGTCGTCAAAAAGCTGGTCGCAGAGTATGACCCAGTAAAAACATAATTTATGTAAGAACTTACCTGATAAATTAATTTCTTTCATATTGGCAAGAGTCCATGAGCTAGTGACGTATGTGATATACAATCCTACCAGGAGCGGCAAAGTTTCCCAAACCTCAAAATGCCTATAAATACACCCCTCACCACACCCACAATTGAGTTTAACGACAAGCCAAGTAGTGGGGTGATAAAGAAAGGAGTAAAAAGCATCAACAATGGAATTTGGAAATATTTATGCTTTATACAAAAAAAGCATAACCACCATAGAAAAAAGGGATGGGCCTCATGGACTCCTGCCAATATGAAAGAAATGAATTTCTTTCATGTAATTGGCAAGTATGGGATATCAATAACCAAAATAAATGAAAGAAAAAAAACTTAAAACATAAGCAGAAGAATCAAACTGAAACAGCTGTCTCAAGAACTTTTCTACCAAAAACTGCTTCTGAAGAAGCAAATACATCAAAACGGTAGAATTTAGTAAATGTATGCAAAGAAGACCAAGTTGCTGCTTTGCAAATCTGATCAACTGAAGCTTCATTCTTAAAAGCCCACGGAGTAAAGAATGATCTAGTAGAATGAACTGTAACTCTCTGAGGGTGGGTTTAACCCGACTCCAAATAAGCTTGATGAATCAAAAGCTTTAACCAAGATGCCAAGGAAACGGCAGAAGCCTTCTGACCTTTCATAGCACCAGAAAAGATAAAAAATAGACTAGAAGTATTCCTGAAATCTTTAGTAGCTTCAACATATTTCAAAGCTCTTACCACATCCAAAGAATGTAAGGATCTCTCCAAAGAATTCTTAGGATTAGGACACAAAGAAGGGACAACAATTTCTCTATTAATGTTGTTAGAATTCACAACCTTAGGTAAGAATTTAAATGAAGTCCGCAAAACCGCCTTATCCTGATGAAAAATCAGAAAAGGAGTTTCACAAGAAAGAGCAGATAATTCAGAAACTCTTCTACCAGAAGACATGGCCAAAAGGAACAACACTTTCCAGGAAAGTAGTTTAATGTCCAAGAATGCATAGGCTCAAATGGAGGAGCCTGTAAAGTCTTCAAAACCAAATTAAGACTCCAAGGAGGAAAGATTCACTTAATGACAAGCTTGATACGGACCAAAGCCTGTACAAAACAGTGAATATCAGGACGCTTTGCAATCTTTCTGTGAAATAAAACAGAAAGAGCAGAGATTTGTCCCTTCAAGGAACTTGCAGACAAACCCTTATCCAAACCATCCTGAAGAAACTGTAAACTTCTAGGAATTCTAAAAGAATGCCAAGAGAATTTATGAGAACACCATGAAATATAGGTTTTCCAAACTCGATAATACATTTTCCTAGAAACAGATATATGAGCCTGTAACATAGTATTAATCACTGGGTCAGAGAAACCTTTATGACTAAGCACTAGGTGTTCAATTTCCATACCTTCAAATTTAATGATTTGAGATACTGATGGAAAAAAACGGACCTTGAGATAGAAGGTCTAGCCTTAATGGAAGTGGCCAAGGTTGGCAACTGGACATTCAAACAAGATCCGCATACCAAAACCTGTGAGGCCATGTTGGAGCAACCAGCAACACAAACGATTGTTCCATGATGATTTTGGAGATCACTCTTGGAAGAACAACTAGAGGCGGGAAAATATAAGCAGGTTGGTAACACCAGGGAACTGTCAACACATCCACTGCTTCCGCCTGAGGATCCTGGACCTGGACAGGTACCTGGGAAGTTTCTTGTTTAGATGAGTAGCCATCAGATCTATTTCTGGAAAACCCCACATCTGAACAATCTGAGAAAACACATCCGGATGGAGGGACCACTCCCCCGGATGTAAAGTCTGACGGCTGAGATAATCCGCTTCCCAAATGTCTATACCTGGGATATGAACCGCAGAAATTAGACAGGAGCTGGATTCCGCCCAAGCAAGTATCCAAGATACTTCTTTCATAACTTGGGGACTGCGAGTCCCACCCTGATGATTGACATATGCCACAGTTGTGATATTGTCTGTCTGAAAACAAATGAACTGTTCTCTCTTCAACAGAGGCCAAACTTGAAGAGCCCTGAAAATCGCATGGAGTTCCAAAATATTGATTGGTAATCTCGCCTCTTGAGATTTCCAAACCCCTTGTGCTGTCAAAGATCCCCAGACAGCTCCCCAACCTGAAAGACTTGCATCTTTTGTGATTACAGTCCAGGTTGGAAGAACAAAAGAGGCCCCTAGAAATATATGATGGTGATCTAACCACCAAGTTAGAGATAGTCGAACATTGGGATTTAATGATATTAATTGTGATATCTTTGTATAATCCCTGCACCACTGGTTCAGCATACAAAGGTGGAGAGGTCTCATGTGAAAACGAGCAAAGGGGATCGCGTCTGATGCTGCAGTCATGAGACCTAAAACTTCCATGCACAAAGCTACTGAAGAGAATGGTTGAGACTGAAGGTTCCGACAAGCTGAAACCAATTTTAATCTTCTCTTGTCTGTTAGAGAATCTATCTGGAAACCTAAAATGATGATCCTTGTCTCAGGAATCAAATAACTTTTTGGTAAATTGATCCTCCAACCATGTTTTTGAAGAAAAAACACTAGTTGATTCGTGTGAGATTCTGCAGAATGTAAAGACTGAGCTAGTACCAAGATATTGTCCAAATAAGGAAACACCGCAATACCCTGTTCTCTGATTACAGAGAGTAGGGCACCAAGAACTTTTGAAAAGAGTCTTGGAGCTGTCGCTAGGCCAAAAGGAAGAGCGACAAATTGGTAATGCTTGTCTAGAAAAGAGAATCTCTTAAACTGTTAATGATCTGGTTGAATTGGAATATGAAGATATGCATCCTGTAAGTCTATTGTGGACATATAATTCACTTGCTGAACAAAAGGCAGAATAGTCTTTATAGCCACCATTTTGAAAGTTGGCATTCTTACATAACAATTCAAAATTTTCAGATCCAGAACTGGCCTGAATGAATTTTCTTTCTTTTGGACAATGAATAGATTTGAATAAAACCCCAGACCCTGTTCCTGAACCGGAACTGGTATGATTACCCCTGAAGACTCCAGGTCTGAAACACACTTCAGGAAAGCCTGAGCCTTTACTGGATTTGCTGGGATGTGCGAGAGGAAAAATCTTCTCACAGGAGGTCTTACTCTGAATCCTATTCAGTACCCTTGAGAGACATTACTCTGAATCCATTGATTTTGGACAGAATCTGCCCAAATCTTTTGGAAGAATCTTAATCTGCCCCCTACCAGCTGAGCTGGAATGAGGGCTGCACCTTTATGCAGACTTGGGGGCTGGCTTTGATTTCCTAAATGGTTTGGATTTACTCCAACTTGAAGAAGGTTTCCAATTGGAACCAGATTCTTTGAGGGAAGGATTAGGTTTCTGTTCCTTATTTTGTCGAAAGGAACGAAAACGGTTAGAAGCTTTAGATTCAACCTTAGGTCTTTTATCCTAAGGCAAAAAAACTCCCTTCCCCCCAGTGACAGTTGAAATAATTGAATCCAACTGAGAACCAAATAACTTTTTACCTTGGAAAGAAAGAGATAGTGATCTAAACTTAGATACCATGTCAGCATTCCAAGATTTAAGCCACAAAGCTCTCCTAGCTAAAGACAGATTTAACATCAATTTTGATGATATCAAAAATGGCATCACAAATAAAATGATTAGCATGTTGAAGCAAGCAAACAATGCTAGACAAATCAGTATCTGTTTCCTGTTGCCCTAAACTTTCCAACCAAAAAGTGGATGCAGCTGCAACATCAGCCAAAGAAATTGCAGGCCTGAGCAGATGACCAGAATATAAATAGGCTTTCCTTAGATAGGATTCAAGTTTCCTATCTAAAGGATCTTTAAAGGAAATACTATCTTCCATAGGAATAGTAGTATGTTTAGCAAGAGTAGAAATAGCCCCATCAACTTTGGGGATCTTTTCCCAAAACTCCAATCTAACTGCTGGCAAAGGATACGATTTTTTAAACCTTGAAGAAGGAATGAAAGTACCAGGCCTATTCCATTCCTTAGAAATCATTTTAGAAATAACATCAGGAACTGGAAAAACCTCAGGAGTATCCACAGGAGGTTTATAAACAGAATTTAAACGTCTACTAGTTTTAACATCAAGAGGACTAGTTTCCTCAATATCCAATGTAATAAACACTTTTAACAAAGAACGAAACATAATTTATGTAAGAACTTACCTGATAAATTAATTTCTTTCATATTGGCAAGAGTCCATGAGCTAGTGACGTATGGGATATACATTCCTACCAGGAGGGGCAAAGTTTCCCAAACCTCAAAATGCCTATAAATACACCCCTCACCACACCCACAATTCAGTTTAACGAATAGCCAAGAAGTGGGGTGATAAGAAAGGAGTGAAA
This sequence comes from Bombina bombina, assembly GCF_027579735.1. Lineage (NCBI taxonomy): Eukaryota > Metazoa > Chordata > Amphibia > Anura > Bombinatoridae > Bombina > Bombina bombina. The sequence goes on from NC_069502.1 coordinate 1,160,350,197, forward strand.
GCATCAACAAGGAATTGGAATAATTGTGCTTTATACAAAAAAATCATAACCACCACAAAAAAGGGTGGATCTCATGGACTCTTGCCAATATGAAAGAAATTAATTTATCAGGTAAGTTCTTACATAAATTATGTTTTCTTTCATGTAATTGGCAAGAGTCCATGAGCTAGTGACGTATGGGATAGCAAATACCCAAAATGTGGAACTCCACGCAAGAGTCACTAGAGAGGGAGGGATAAAATAAAGACAGCCAATTCCGCTGAAAAAACAATCCACAACCCAAATCAAAAGTTTTAATCTTTATAATGAAAAAAACTGAAATTATAAGCAGAAGAATCAGACTGAAACAGCTGCCTGAAGTACTTTTCTACCAAAAACTGCTTCTGAAGAAGAAAAAACATCAAAATGGTAGAATTTAGTAAAAGTATGCAAAGAAAACCAAGTTGCTGCTTTGCAAATCTGATCAACAGAAGCTTCATTCTTAAAAGCCCAGGAAGTAGAAACTGACCTAGTAGAACGAGCCGTAAATCCTTTGAGGCTGGGATTTACCCGACTCCACATAAGCATGATGAATCAAAAGCTTTAACCAAGACGCCAAAGAAATGGCAGAAGCCTTCTGACCTTTCCTAAAACCAGAAAAGATAACAAATAGACTAGAAGTCTTACTGAAATCTTAGTAGCTTCAACATAATATTTCAAAACTCTGACCACATCCAAAGAATGTAAGGATATTTCCAAAGAATTCTTAGGATTTAGGACACAAGGAAGGAACAATAATTCCTCTATTAATGTTGTTAGAATTCACAACTTGAGGTAAAAATTTAAATAAAGACAGCAAAAACTGCCTTATCCTGATGAAAAATCAGAAAAGGAGACTCACAAGAAAGAGCAGATAATTCAAAAACTCTTCTAGCAGAAGAGATGGCCAAAAGGAACAATACTTTCCATGAAAGTAATTTAATGTCCAAAGAATGCATATGCTCAAACGGAAGAGCCTGTTAAGCCCTCAGAACTAAATTAAGACTCCAAGGAGGAGAAATTGGCTTAATGACAGGCTTGATACGAACCAAAGCCTGAACAAAACAATGAATATCAGAAAGATCAGCAATTTTTTTTTCTTTTTTTCTGTGAAACAGCACAGAAAGAGCAGAGATTTGTCCTTTCAAGGAACTTGCAAACAAAACCTTATGAAGAAACTATAAAATCCTAGGAATTCTAAAAGAATGCCAAGAGAAATTATGAGAAGAGCATCATAAGATGTAAGTCTTCCAAACTCGATAATAAATCTTTCTAGACACAGATTTACGAACCTGCAACATAGTATTAATCACTGAGTCAGAGAAACCTCTATGACTAAGCACTAAGCGTTTTAATTTCCATACCATCAAATGTAATAATTTGATTTCCTGTCGGAAAAAAACGAATCTTAAGGTCTGGCCTAAATGGAAGAGACCAAGGTTGGCAACTGGACATCCGAACAAGAACCATATACCAAAACCTGAGCGGCCATGCTGGAGCCACCAACAGCACAAACGATTGTTCCATGATGATTTTGAAAAATCACTCTTAAAAAGAAGAACCAGAAGGAGCAAAAATATAGGCAGATTGATAAATCCAAGGAAGTGTCAATGCATACACTGCTTCCGCCTGAGGATCCCCGGACCTGAATAGGTACCTGGGAAGTTTTCTTGTTTAGATGAGATGCCATCAGAACTATTACTGGAAACCCTCACATCTGAACAAATTGAAAAAAACACATCTGGGTAAAGAGACCATTCTCCCGGATGTAAAGCTTGCATGACAGAGATAATCCGCTTCCCAATTGTCTAAACCTGGGATATGGACCGCAGAAATTAGACAGGAGCTGGATTTAACCCAAGCAAGTATCCGAGATACTTCTTTCACAGCCTAAGGACTGAGAGTCCCACCCTGATGATTGACATACACCACAGTTGTGACATTGTCTGTCTGAAAAACAATAACGTCTCTCTCTTCAAAAAGAAGCCAAAACTGACGAACTCTGAGAATGCACAGAGTTCCAAAATATTGAATGGTAATCTCGCCTCCTGAGATTTCCAAACCCCTTGTGCTGACAGAGATCCCCAGACAGCCTCCCAACCTAAAAGACTCGCATCTGTAGTGATCAAGGTCCAGGTTGGATGTATCGAAGAGACCCGTAGAACTATATGATGGTGATCTAACCACCAAGTCAAAGATAGTTGAACATTGGAATTCAAAAAAATGATATCCTAGAATCCCTGCACCATTAATTCAGCATAAAAAACTGGAAAGGTTTCATATGAAAATGAGCAAAGGGAATTGAATCCAATGCTGCAGCCATGAGACCTAAAACTTCCATGCATATAGCTACTGAAGGAAATAATAGAGACTGAAGGTTCCGACAAACTGAACCCAATATAATTGTCTCCTGTCTGTTAGAGACAAAGACATTGACACAATCTATCTGGAAACCTAAAAAAGGTGACCCTTGTCTGAGCAACCAAAGATCTTTTGATAAAAAGATCCTCCAACCATGTCTTAGAAGAAACAACAAAAGTTGAATCGTATGAGATTCTGGAGAACGAAAAGACTGAGCCAGTACCACGAGATCGTCCAAATAAGGAAACACTGAGAACCTTGAAAAGATTCTCAGAGCTGTCGCTAGACCAGAAGGAAAAGCAACAAATTGGTAATGCTTGTCAAAAAAAGAGAATCTCAGAAAATGAAAATAATCTGAATGAAATCAGAAGAAGATATGCATCTATTGTATCTATTGTAAACAAATAATGCCCTTACTAACCAAAAAGGCAGAATAGACCATATAAACACCATTCTGAAAGAAGGAACTCTTATATGACAAATCAAAAAGATTTTCTATCTTTGGGACAATGAATAGTTTTGAATAAAACCATAAACCCTGTTCCTGAAATGGAACTGGTATGAATACCCCAGATAACTCCAGGTCTGAGCAGCGCCTTGAGACCCCAACGGGTAACCAGCCGCGCCTCACAAGTACCTAACACATACAGGTCTGAAACATACTTCAGAAAAGTGTGAGCCTTTACTGGAATAGCTGGAATATGCTAGAGAGAAAAAAAAAAAAAAAAAACTTCTCACAGGCGGTTTTACTCTGAATCATATTCAGTACCCCAATCTAAGAAGTTTGGACCGAATTGAACCAAACAAATTTAAAAAAGTCTTAACCTGCCCCTTACCAGCTAAGCTGGAATAAAAAAACGCACCTACATGCAAATTTGGGGGGCTGACTTTGATCTTTTAAATAGCTTAAATTCATTCCATGTTGAAGAAAGCTTCCAATTATAAACATGTTACTTGGGGAAGAATTAGGATTCCGTTCCTTATTAAGAACAAACTAAAATAAGCTTAAGATTTACTCTTAGAACTCAATCTTGAAGCAACAAAAAACTCCCTTCCCCAGAGTAACAGTTTGAAAAAATTGAATCCAATTGTGAACCAAATAATTGATTACCTTGGAAAAAAAGAAATATGGATTTTAGAAATCAAATTAGCATTCCAAGATTAAGTCACAAAGTTCTTCTAGCTAAAAATAGCTAAAGACATAGATTTAACCTCAATTGTGAAAATATCAAAAAAAATGACAACACAAATGAAATTATTAGCATGTTGATCAACTTAACAATGCTAAAACAAATCATAATCCAATACTTGTTGCACTAAAGTATCCAACCAGAAAGTTGAAGCATTTGCAACATCAGCCAAATAAATTGCAGGCCTAAGAAAAGGACCTGAAATAAAATATTTTTCCTTAAATAAGATACAAGTTCCCCATCTGAAGGAAAAAAATAAATACTATTTTCTATAGGAATAGTAGTATGTTTAGCAAGAGTAGAGAAAGCCCCATTAACTTTGGGGATCTTTCCTCAAAACTTTTAAACTAACTGCCGGCAAAGGATACAATTTAAAAACCTTAAAGAAGGAATAAAAGAAGTCCCAGGCCTATTCCATTCCCTAGTATCATGAACTGAAAAAAAAAACCTCTGAAGAAACCACAGGAGGTTAATGAGCAGAATTTAAATATTAGCTAGTCTTAAATCAAAAGAACTAGACTCCTCAATATCCAATATAATCAACACCTTTACAACAATGAATGTACTCTATTTAAAAATAAAAAAGTAGATTTGTTAGTGTCAAATATCTGATGAAGTATATTCTAAATGAGAAAAAACATCATCAGAGAAGGATAATTTAGTATGTTGTCGGTCATTTGAAAATTCCTCAACTTAAATGAGAAGTTTAAAAAAGACCTATAAATTTTATTAGAAGGCGGGATGTCAGACAAAGCCTTTAGGATAGAATCAGAAAAACATTCTCATAGATTCCTAGGTATATCTTGTACATTAGATGTAAAAAGAATAGCAATAGATAATACATACATACTAATGGACTCTGCATGTAAAAGTTTATCATGATAACTTATTACAAACCATAGCTAAAGATAAAATACATAACATTAAAATAAATGAACTTAGCTTTGGTAGGACTGATATCAGTCATCAGGAATCCAACAGTATTTTCTGATACAGGAACAGTTTTTTTAATATCTTGCAATATGTAATAGAAAAAACATAATTTATGCTTACCTGATAAATTTATTTCTCTTGTAGTGTATCCAGTCCACGGATCATCCATTACTTATGGGATATTAACTCCTCCCCAACAGGAAGTGCAAGAGGATTCACCCAGCAGAGCTGCTATATAGCTCCTCCCCTAACTGCCATTACCAGTCATTCGACCGAAAACATGCAGAGAAAGGAAAACCATAGGGTACAGTGGTGACTGTAGTTTAATGGAAAAATTACCTGCCTTAAAGTGACAGGGCGGGCCGTGGACTGGATACACTACAAGAGAAATAAATTTATCAGGTAAGCATAAATTATGTTTTCTCTTGTTAAGTGTATCCAGTCCACGGATCATCCATTACTTATGGGATACTAATACCAAAGCTAAAGTACACGGATGACGGGAGGGACAGGCAGGCTCTTTATACGGAAGGAACCACTGCCTGAAGAACCTTTCTCCCAAAAACAGCCTCCGAAGAAGCAAAAGTGTCAAATTTGTAAAATTTGGAAAAAGTATGAAGAGAAGACCAAGTTGCAGCCTTGCAAATCTGTTCAACAGAAGCCTCATTCTTAAAGGCCCAAGTGGAAGCCACAGCTCTAGTAGAATGTGCTGTAATTCTTTCAGGAGGCTGCTGTCCAGCAGTCTCATAGGCTAACCGTATTATGCTACGAAGCCAAAAGGAGAGAGAGGTAGCCGAAGCTTTTTGACCTCTCCTCTGACCAGAATAAACGACAAACAGGGAAGACGTTTGTCGAAAATCCTTAGTTGCCTGTAGATAAAATTTCAGGGCACGGACTACATCTAGATTGTGTAGCAGACGTTCCTTTTTCGAAGAAGGATTAGGACACAAAGATGTAACCACAATCTTGATTGATATTCCTGTTAGTGACCACCTTAGGTAGGAACCCAGGTTTAGTACGCAGATCTACCTTGTCTGAATGAAAAATCAGATAAGGAGAATCACAATGTAAGGCAGATAACTCAGAGACTCTTCGAGCCGAGGAAATCACCATTAAAAACAGAACTTTCCAAGATAACAACTTGATATCAATGGAATGAAGGGGTTCAAACGGAACCCCCTGTAAAACATTAAGAACTAAGTTCAAACTCCATGGTGGAGCAACAATTTTAAACACAGGCTTGATCCTAGCTAAAGCCTGACAAAAAGCTTGAACGTCCGGAACTTCTGACAGACGTTTGTGTAAAAGAATGGACAGAGCTGAAATATGTCCCTTTAAGGAACTAGCGGATAAACCCTTTTCTAAACCTTCTTGTAGAAAAGACAATATCCCCGGAATCCTAACCTTACTCCATGAGTAACTCTTGGATTCGCACCAATATAAGTATTTGCGCCATATCTTATGGTAAATCTTTCTGGTAACAGGCTTCCTAGCCTGTATTAAGGTATCAATAACTGACTCAGAAAAACCACGTTTTGATAAAATCAAGCGTTCAATTTCCAAGCAGTCAGCTTCAGAGAAATTAGATTTTGATGTTTGAAGGGACCCTGGATCAGAAGGTCCTGTTTCAGAGGTAGCGACCAAGGTGGACAGGATGACATGTCCACTAGATCTGCATACCAAGTCCTGCGTGGCCATGCAGGCGCTATTAGAATCACTGATGCTCTCTCCTGTTTGATTCTGGCAATCAATCGAGGAAGCATCGGGAAGGGTGGAAACACATAAGCCATCCCGAAGGTCCAAGGTGCTGTCAAAGCATCTATCAGAACCGCTCCCGGATCCCTGGATCTGGACCCGTAACGAGGAAGCTTGGCGTTCTGTCGAGACGCCATGAGATCTATCTCTGGTTTGCCCCAACGTCGAAGTATTTGGGCAAAGACCTCCGGATGAAGTTCCCACTCCCCCGGATGAAAAGTCTGACGACTTAAGAAATCCGCCTCCCAGTTCTCCACTCCCGGGATGTGGATTGCTGACAGGTGGCAAGAGTGAGACTCTGCCCAGCGAATTATCTTTGATACTTCCATCATTGCTAGGGAGCTTCTTGTCCCTCCCTGATGGTTGATGTAAGCTACAGTCGTGATGTTGTCCGACTGAAACCTGATGAACCCCCGAGTTGTTAACTGGGGCCAAGCCAGAAGGGCATTGAGAACTGCTCTCAATTCCAGAATGTTTATTGGTAGGAGACTCTCCTCCTGATTCCATTGTCCCTGAGCCTTCAGAGAATTCCAGACAGCGCCCCAACCTAGTAGGCTGGCGTCTGTTGTTACAATTGTCCAGTCCGGCCTGCTGAATGGCATCCCCCTGGACAGATGTGGCCGAGAAAGCCACCATAGAAGAGAATTTCTGGTCTCTTGATCCAGATTCAGAGTAGGGGACAAGTCTGAGTAATCCCCATTCCACTGACTTAGCATGCACAATTGCAGCGGTCTGAGATGTAGACGTGCAAAGGGTACTATGTCCATTGCTGCTACCATTAAGCCGATCACCTCCATGCATTGAGCTACTGACGGGTGTTGAATGGAATGAAGGACACGGCATGCATTTTGAAGCTTTGTTAACCTGTCTTCTGTCAGGTAAATCTTCATTTCTACAGAATCTATAAGAGTCCCCAAGAAGGGAACTCTTGTGAGTGGAAAGAGAGAACTCTTCTTTTCGTTCACCTTCCATCCATGCGACCTTAGAAATGCCAGTACTAACTCTGTATGAGACTTGGCAGTTTGAAAGCTTGAAGCTTGTATCAGAATGTCGTCTAGGTACGGAGCTACCGCAATTCCTCGCGTTCTTAGTACCGCCAGAAGAGCACCCAGAACCTTTGTGAAGATTCTCGGAGCCGTAGCCAATCCGAATGGAAGAGCTACAAACTGGTAATGCCTGTCTAGAAAGGCAAACTTAGATACCGGTAATGATCTTTGTGAATCGGTATGTGAAGGTAAGCATCCTTTAAATACACTGTGGTCATGTACTGACCCTTTTGGATCATGGGTAAAATTGTCCGAATAGTTTCCATTTTGAACGATGGAACTCTTAGGAATTTGTTTAGGATCTTTAAATCCAAGATTGGCCTGAAAGTTCCCTCTTTTTTGGGAACCACAAACAGATTTGAGTAAAACCCTTGTCCTTGTTCCGACCGCGGAACCGGATGGATCACTCCCATTAATAAAAGATCTTGTACGCAGCGTAGAAACGCCTCTTTCTTTATTTGGTTTGTTGACAACCTTGACAGATGAAATCTCCCTCTTGGGGGAGAGAATTTGAAGTCTAGAAGGTATCCCTGAGATATGATCTCTAACGCCCAGGGATCCTGGACATCTCTTGCCCAAGCCTGGGCGAAGAGAGAAAGTCTGCCCCCCACTAGATCCGTTCCCGGATCGGGGGCCCTCGATTCATGCTGTCTTAGGGGCAGCAGCAGGTTTCCTGGCCTGCTTGCCCTTGTTCCAGGACTGGTTAGGTCTCCAGCCTTGTCTGTAGCGAGCAACAGCTCCTTCCTGTTTTGGTGCAGAGGAAGTTGATGCTGCTCCTGCTTTGAAATTACGAAAGGAACGAAAATTAGACTGTCTAGCCTTAGGTTTGGCTCTGTCTTGAGGCAGGGCATGGCCTTTACCTCCTGTAATGTCAGCGATAATTTCTTTCAACCCGGGCCCGAATAAGGTCTGCCCTTTGAAAGGTATATTAAGCAATTTAGATTTAGAAGTAACGTCAGCTGACCAGGATTTTAGCCACAGTGCTCTGCGTGCCTGAATGGCGAATCCGGAATTCTTAGCCGTAAGTTTTGTTAAATGTACTACGGCATCTGAAATAAATGAGTTAGCTAACTTAAGGGCTTTAAGCTTGTGTGTAATCTCATCTAATGGAGCTGATTCAAGTGTCTCTTCCAGAGACTCAAACCAAAATGCTGCTGCAGCCGTGACAGGCGCAATGCATGCAAGAGGTTGCAATATAAAACCTTGTTGAACAAACATTTTCTTAAGGTAACCCTCTAACTTTTTATCCATTGGATCTGAAAAGGCACAGCTATCCTCCACCGGGATAGTGGTACGCTTAGCTAAAGTAGAAACTGCTCCCTCCACCTTAGGGACCGTTTGCCATAAGTCCCGTGTGGTGGCGTCTATTGGAAACATCTTTCTAAATATCGGAGGGGGTGAGAACGGCACACCGGGTCTATCCCACTCCTTAGTAACAATTTCAGTAAGTCTCTTAGGTATAGGAAAAACGTCAGTACTCGCCGGTACCGCAAAATATTTATCCAACCTACACATTTTCTCTGGTATTGCAACTGTGTTACAATCATTCAGAGCCGCTAACACCTCCCCTAGTAATACACGGAGGTTTTCCAGCTTAAATTTAAAATTTGAAATATCTGAATCCAGTTTGTTTGGATCAGAACCGTCACCCGCAGAATGAAGCTCTCCGTCCTCATGTTCTGCAAATTGTGACGCAGTGTCTGACATGGCCCTAATATTATCAGCGCACTCTGTTCTCACCCCAGAGTGATCACGCTTACCTCTTAGTTCTGGTAATTTAGCCAAAACTTCAGTCATAACAGTAGCCATATCCTGTAATGTGATTTGTAATGGCCGCCCAGATGTACTCGGCGCTACAATATCACGCACCTCCCTAGCGGGAGATGCAGGTACTGACACGTGAGGCGAGTTAGTCGGCATAACTCTCCCCTCGTTGTTTGGTGAAATAACATAATTTATGTAAGAACTTACCTGATAAATTCATTTCTTTCATATTAGCAAGAGTCCATGAGCTAGTGACGTATGGGATATACATTCCTACCAGGAGGGGCAAAGTTTCCCAAACCTTAAAATGCCTATAAATACACCCCTCACCACACCCACAATTCAGTTTAACGAATAGCCAAGAAGTGGGGTGATAAGAAAAAAGTGCGAAAGCATATAAAATAAGGAATTGGAATAATTGTGCTTTATACAAAAAAATCAAAACCACCACAAAAAAGGGCGGGCCTCATGGACTCTTGCTAATATGAAAGAAATGAATTTATCAGGTAAGTTCTTACATAAATTATGTTTTCTTTCATGTAATTAGCAAGAGTCCATGAGCTAGTGACGTATGGGATAATGATTACCCAAGATGTGGATCTTTCCACACAAGAGTCACTAGAGAGGGAGGGATAAAATAAAGACAGCCAATTCCTGCTGAAAATAATCCACACCCAGAATAAAATTTTAATGAAAAAACATAAGCAGAAGATTCAAACTGAAACCACTGCCTGAAGTACGTTTCTACCAAAAACTGCTTCAGAAGAAGAAAACACATCAAAATGGTAGAATTTAGAAAAAGTATGCAAAGAGGACCAAGTTGCTGTTTTGCAAATCTGATCAACCGAAGCTTCATTCTTAAACGCCCAGGAAGTAGAAACTGACCTAGTAGAATGAGCTGTAATCCTTTGAGGCGGAGTGTTACCCGACTCAACATAGGCATGATGAAATAAAGATTTCAACCAAGATGCCAAAGAAATGGCAGAAGCTTTCTGGTCTTTTCTAGAACCGGAAAAGATGACAAATAGACTAGAAGTCTTTCGGAAAGACTTAGTAGCTTCAACATAATATTACAAAGCTCTAACAGCATCCAAAGAATGCAATGATTTCTCCTTAGAATTCATAGGATTAGGACATAATGAAGGAACCACAATTTCTCTACTAATGTTGTTAGAATTCACAACCTTAGGTAAAAAATTCAAAAGAAGTTCGCAGCACCGCCTTATCCTGATGCAAAATCAGAAAAGGAGACTCACAAAAAAGAGTAGATAATTCAGAGACTCTTCTGGCAGAAGAGATGGCCAAAAGAAACAAAACTTTCCAAGAAAGTAATATAACGACCAAAGAATGCATGGGTTCAAAAGGAGAAGCTTGAAGAGCCCCCAGAACCAAATTCAAACTCCAAAGAGGAGAAATTGACTTAATGACAGGTTTTATACGAACCAAAGCTTGTACAAAACAATGAATATCAGGAAGATTAGCAATCCTTCTGTGAAAAAGAACAGAAAGAGCAGAGATTTGTCTTTCAAGAAAGTTGCGGACAAACCTTTATCTAAACCATCCTGAAGAAATATAAGTCTTCCAGACTCTATAATATATCTCTCTAGATACAGATTTACGAGCCTGTCACATAGTATCAATCACAGAGTCAGAGAAACCTCTTTGACCAAGAATCAAGCGTTCAAACTCCACACCTTAAAATTAAGGTTTTGAGATCCTGATGGAAAAAAGAACCTTGAGACAGAAAGACTGGTCTTAACGGAAGAGTCCACAGCTGGCAAGAGGCCATCCGGACAAGATCCGCATACCAAAACCTGTGAGGCCATGCTGGAGCTACCAGCAGGACAAACGAGCATTCCTTTAGAATATTAGAGAATACCCTTGGAAGAAGAACTAGAGGCGGAAAGATATAGGCAGGATGACACTTGTAAGGAAGAGATAATGCATCCACTGCCTCCGCCCGAGGATCCCTGGATCCGGACAGATACCAGGGAAGTTTCTTGTTTAGATGAGAAGCCATCAGATCTATTTCTGAGAGTTCCCACATTTGAACAATCTGAGGAAATACCTCTGGGTGAAGACCATTCGCCCAGGTGCAACGTTTGGCGACTGAGATAATCCGCTTTCCAATTGTCCATACCTGGGATATGAACCGCAGAGATTAGACAGGAGCTGGATTCCGCCCAAACCAAAATTCGAGATACTTCTTTCATAGCCAGAGGACTGTGAGTCCCTCCTTGATGATTGATGTATGCCACAGTTGTGACATTGTCTATCTGAAAACAAATGAACAACTCTCTCTTCAGAAGAGGCCAAGACTGAAGAACTCTGAAATTGCACGGAGTTCCAAAATATTGATTGGAAATCTCACCTCCTGAGATTCCCAAACCCCTTGTGCCGTCAGATACCCCCACACAGCTCCCCAACCTGTAAGACTTGCATCTGTTGAGATTATAGTCCAGGTCGGAAGAACAAAGAAGCCACCTGAACTAAACGATGGTGATCTGCCCACCATGTCAGAGAGTGTCATATAATCGGTTTAAAGATATTAATTGAGATATCTTTGAGTAATCCCTGCACCATTGGTTCAGCATACAGAGCTGAAGAGGTTGCATGTGAAAACGAGCAAAGGAGATCGCATCTGATGCGGCAGTCCTAAGACCTAAAATTTCCATGCATAAGGCTACCAAAGGGAATGATTGTGACTGAAGGTTTTGACAAGCTGATATCAATGTTAAACTTCTCTTGTCTGACAAGGACAGAGTCATAGACACTGAATCTATTCTAGAAACCTAAAAAGGTTACACTTGTCTGAGGAATCAATGAACTGATTGGTAAATTGATCCTCCAACCATGAACTTGAAGAAACAACACAAGTCGATTCGTATGAGATTCTTCGAAAATGAGAAGACTGAGCAAGTACCCAGATATTGTCCAATAAGGAAATACCAAAAAACCCTGTTCTCTGATTACAGAAAGAAGGGCACCGAGAACCTTTGAAAAAAATTCTTGGAACTGAGGCTAGGCCAAACGGTAGAGCCACAAAACTGGTAATGCTTGTCTAAAAAGAGAATCTCAGACACTAAAAGTGATCTGGATGAATCGGAATATGTAGATACACATCCTGTAAATCTATTGTAGACATATAATGCCCTTGCTAAACAAAAGGCAGGACAGTCCTACAGTAACCATCTTGAATGTTGGTATCCTTACATAACGATTCAATATTCATAGATCCGGAACTGGTCTGAAGGAATTGACCTTCTTTGGTACAATGAAGAGATAAAATAAAACCCCAGCCCCTGTTCCAGAACTGGAACTGGCATAATTACTCCAGCCAACTCTAGATCTGAAACACATTTCAGAAATGCTGAGCCTTTGCTGTGTTAACTGGGACACGGGAAAAGAAAAAAATCTCTTAGCAGGAGGCCTTAACTGAAGCCAATTCTGTACCTTTCTGAAACAATGTTCTGAAACCAGAAATTGAGAACGGAATTGATCAAAATTTCTTTGAAGAAAACGTAATCTGCCCCATACCAGCTGAGCTGGAATAAGGTCCGCACCTTCATGGGTACTTAGGAGCTGGCTATAGGTTTTCTAAAAGGCTTGGATATATTCCAAACTGGAAATAGTTTCCAAACTGATACCGCTCCTGAGAATGAAGGATCAGGCTTTTGTTCCTTATTGTGAGGAAAGGAACGAAAAGATTATTAGACCTAAATTTACCTTAGATTTTTTATCCTTTGGAAAAAAAGTTCCTTTCCTTCCAGAAACAGATGAAATAATAATTTATTACCCTGGAAAGAAAGGGAAAGCAAAGTTGACTTAGAAGACATATCAGTATTCCAAGTTTAATCCATAAAGCTTTTCTAGTTAAAATAGCTAGAGACATATACCTGACATCAACTCTAATGATATCAAAAGATGGTATCACCAATAAAATTATTAGCATGTTATAGAATAATAATAATGCTATAAAATTATGATCTGTTACTTGTTGCGCCAAAGCTTCTAACCAAAAAGTTGAAGCTGCAGCAACATCCGCTAAAAATATAGCAAGTCTAAGAAGATTACCTGAACATAAGTAAGCTTTTCTTAGAAATGATTCAATTTTCCTATCTAAAGGATCCTTAAATGAATTACTATCTGCCGTAGGAATAGTAGCACATTTAGCAGGAGTAGAGACAGCCCCATAACCTTAGGGATTTTGTCCCAAAAAAACTCTAATCTGTCAGATGGCACAGGATATAATTGCTTAAACGTTTAGAAGGAGTAAAAGAATTACCCAAATTATTCCATTCCCTGGAAATTACTTCAGAAATAGCATCAGGGAGATTAAACACTTCTGGAATAACTACAGGAGATTTAAAAACCTTATTTAAACGTTTAGATTTAGAATCAAGAGGACCAGAATCCTCTATTTCTAATGCAATTAATACTTCTTTAAATAAAGAACGAATAAATTCCATCTTGAACAAATAACATAATTTATGTAAGAACTTACCTGATAAATTCATTTCTTTCATATTAGCAAGAGTCCATGAGCTAGTGACGTATGGGATATACATTCCTACCAGGAGGGGCAAAGTTTCCCAAACCTCAAAATGCCTATAAATACACCCCTCACCACACCCACAATTCAGTTTAACGAATAGCCAAGAAGTGGGGTGATAAAAAAGTGCGAAAGCATATAAAATAAGGAATTGGAATAATTGTGCTTTATACAAAATCATAACCACCACAAAAAAAAAAGGGCGGGCCTCATGGACTCTTGCTAATATGAAAGAAATGAATTTATCAGGTAAGTTCTTACATAAATTATGTTTTCTTTCATGTAATTAGCAAGAGTCCATGAGCTAGTGACGTATGGGATAATGACTACCCAAGATGTGGATCTTTCCACACAAGAGTCACTAGAGAGGGAGGGATAAAATAAAGACAGCCAATTCCTGCTGAAAATAATCCACACCCAAAATAAAGTTTAACGAAAAACATAAGCAGAAGATTCAAACTGAAACCGCTGCCTGAAGTACTTTTCTACCAAAAACTGCTTCAGAAGAAGAAAATACATCAAAATGGTAGAATTTAGTAAAAGTATGCAAAGAGGACCAAGTTGCTGCTTTGCAGATCTGGTCAACCGAAGCTTCATTCCTAAACGCCCAGGAAGTAGAAACTGACCTAGTAGAATGAGCTGTAATTCTCTGAGGCGGAATTTTACCCGACTCAACATAGGCAAGATGAATTAAAGATTTCAACCAAGATGCCAAAGAAATGGCAGAAGCTTTCTGGCCTTTTCTAGAACCGGAAAAGATAACAAATAGACTAGAAGTCTTACGGAAAGATTTCGTAGCTTCAACATAATATTTCAAAGCTCTAACAACATCCAAAAAATGCAACGATTTCTCCTTAGAATTCTTAGGATTAGGACATAATGAAGGAACCACAATTTCTCTACTAATGTTGTTGGAATTCACAACTTTAGGTAAAAATTCAAAAGAAGTTCGCAACACCGCCTTATCCTGATGAAAAATCAGAAAAGGAGACTCACAAGAAAGAGCAGATAATTCAGAAACTCTTCTGGCAGAAGAGATGGCCAAAAGGAACAAAACTTTCCAAGAAAGTAATTTAATGTCCAATGAATGCATAGGTTCAAACGGAGGAGCTTGAAGAGCTCCCAGAACCAAATTCAAACTCCAAGGAGGAGAAATTGACTTAATGACAGGTTTTATACGAACCAAAGCTTGTACAAAACAATGAATATCAGGAAGAATAGCAATCTTTCTGTGAAAAAGAACAGAAAGAGCAGAGATTTGCCCTTTCAAAGAACTTGCGGACAAACCCTTATCTAAACCATCCTGAAGAAACTGTAAAATTCTCGGTATTCTAAAAGAATGCCAAGAAAAATGATGAGAAAGACACCAAGAAATATAAGTCTTCCAGACTCTATAATATATCTCTCGAGATACAGATTTACGAGCCTGTAACATAGTATTAATCACAGAGTCAGAGAAACCTCTTTGACCAAGAATCAAGCGTTCAATCTCCATACCTTTAAATTTAAGGATTTCAGATCCTGATGGAAAAAAGGACCTTGTGACAGAAGGTCTGGTCTTAACGGAAGAGTCCACGGTTGGCAAGAGGCCATCCGGACAAGATCCGCATACCAAAACCTGTGAGGCCATGCCGGAGCTACCAGCAGAACAAACGAGCATTCCTTCAGAATCTTGGAGATTACTCTTGGAAGAAGAACTAGAGGCGGAAAGATATAGGCAGGATGATACTTCCAAGGAAGTGATAATGCATCCACTGCCTCCGCCTGAGGATCCCGGGATCTGGACAGATACCTGGGAAGTTTCTTGTTTAGATGGGACGCCATCAGATCTATTTCTGGAAGTTCCCACATTTGAACAATCTGAAGAAATACCTCTGGGTGAAGAGACCATTCGCCCGGATGCAACGTTTGGCGACTGAGATAATCCGCTTCCCAATTGTCTACACCTGGGATATGAACCGCAGAGATTAGACAGGAGCTGGATTCCGCCCAAACAAAAATTCGAGATACTTCTTTCATAGCCAGAGGACTGTGAGTCCCTCCTTGATGATTGATGTATGCCACAGTTGTGACATTGTCTGTCTGAAAACAAATGAACGATTCTTTCTTCAGAAGAGGCCAAAACTGAAGAGCTCTGAAAATTGCACGGAGTTCCAAGATATTGATAGGTAATCTCACCTCCTGAGATTCCCAAACTCCCTGTGCCGTCAGAGATCCCCACACAGCTCCCCAACCCGTGAGACTTGCATCTGTTGAAATTACAGTCCAGGTCGGAAGCACAAAAGAAGCCCCCTGAATTAAACGATGGTGATCTGTCCACCATGTTAGAGAGTGTCGAACAATCGGTTTTAAAGATATTGTTTGAGATATTTTCGTGTAATCCTTGCACCATTGCTTCAGCATACAGAGCTGAAGAGGTCGCATGTGAAAACGAGCAAAGGGGATCGCGTCCGATGCAGCAGTCATAAGACCTAGAATTTCCATGCATAAGGCTACCGAAGGGAATGATTGTGACTGAAGGTTTCGACAAGCTGCAATCAATTTTAGACGTCTCGTATCTGTTAAAGACAGAGTCATGGACACTGAATCCATCTGGAAACCCAGAAAGGTTACCCTTGTCTGAGGAATCAAAGAACTTTTTGGTAAATTGATCCTCCAACCATGATCTTGAAGAAACAACACAAGTCGATTCGTATGAGATTCTGCTAAATGTAAAGACTGAGCAAGTACCAAGATATCGTCCAAATAAGGAAATACCACAATACCCTGTTCTCTGATTACAGACAGAAGGGCACCGAGAACCTTTGTAAAAATTCTTGGAGCTGTAGCTAGGCCAAACGGCAGAGCCACAAACTGGTAATGCTTGTCCAGAAAAGAGAATCTCAGGAACTGATAATGATCTGGATGAATCGGAATATGCAGATATGCATCCTGTAAATCTATTGTGGACATATAATTCCCTTGCTGAACAAAAGGCAAGATAGTCCTTACAGTTACAATTTTGAACGTTGGTATCCTTACATAACGATTCAATATTTTTAGATCCAGAACTGGTCTGAAGGAATTCTCCTTCTTTGGTACAATGAAGAGATTTGAATAAAACCCCATCCACTGTTCCTGAACTGGAACTGGCATAATTACTCCAGTCAACTCTAGATCTGAAACACATTTCAGAAATGCTTGAGCTTTTACTGGATTTACTGGGACACGGGAAAGAAAAAATCTCTTTGCAGGAGGTCTCATCTTGAAACCAATTCTGTACCCTTCTGAATCCAAAGATTGTGAACAGAATTGATCCAAATTACCTTGAAAAAACGTAACCTGCCCCCTACCAGCTGAGCTGGAATGAGGGCCGCACCTTCATGTGGACTTAGAAGCAGGCTTTGCCTTTCTAGCTGGCTTGGATTTATTCCAGACTGGAGATGGTTTCCAAACTGAAACTGCTCCTGAGGATGAAGGATCAGGCTTTTGTTCTTTGTTGAAACGAAAGGAACGAAAACGATTATTAGCCCTGCTTTTACCTTTAGATTTTTTATCCTGTGGTAAAAAAGTTCCTTTCCCACCAGTAACAGTTGAAATGATGGAATCCAACTGAGAACCAAATAATTTGTTACCCTGGAAAGAAATAGAAAGTAAAGTTGATTTAGAAGCCATATCAGCATTCCAAGTTTTAAGCCATAAAGCTCTTCTAGCTAAAATAGCTAGAGACATAAACCTGACATCAACTCTGATAATATCAAAAATGGCATCACAGATAAAATTATTAGCATGCTGAAGAAGAATAATAATGTCATGAGAATCACGATGTGTTACTTGTTGCGCTAAAGTTTCCAACCAAAAAGTTGAAGCTGCAGCAACATCAGCCAAAGATATAGCAGGTCTAAGAAGATTACCTGAACACAGATAAGCTTTTCTTAGAAAGGACTCAATTTTCCTATCTAGAGGATCCTTAAACGAAGTACCATCTGACGTAGGAATAGTAGTACGTTTAGCAAGGGTAGAAATAGCCCCATCAACTTTAGGGATTTTGTCCCAAAATTCTAATCTGTCAGACGGCACAGGATATAAATGCTTAAAACGTTTAGAAGGAGTAAATGAATTACCCAATTTATCCCATTCTTTGGAAATTACTGCAGAAATAGCATTAGGAACAGGAAAAACTTCTGGAATAACCACAGGAGCTTTAAATACCTTATCCAAACGTTTAGAATTAGTATCAAGAGGACCAGAATCCTCTATTTCTAAAGCAATTAGAACTTCTTTAAGTAAAGAACGAATAAATTCCATTTTAAATAAATATGAAGATTTATCAGCATCAACCTCAGAGACAGAATCCTCTGAACCAGAGGAGTC